>NW_008825071.1:8714567-8717769 GCF_000699105.1 Pygoscelis adeliae
AAACATGTTTGAAGCTCAGCTGTCTCTGACACCTCCCCTGAAGGGAGGTCACCTTCCTCCCCTATTTCCAGGGCACTGCACCTGTTCTGTAACTGCAGCATGTCTGCTGTGGGCGCAGAATTTCAGGGCTTTGGGAGAGCATTCCAAAATAGTGCAGAAGATAAGCAACCAATTACATGAAAGAACTATTTCCCTTAATACAGTTTTTGTTTAAAAAAAAAAAAGACAACTTGATATACGTGTATAAGGAGTTCAAACGATAAAAGTATTTATTCAATTAGAAGACAAAATATTTGCAGCTTCCGAGAGCACGCACAAATCTCACCCAGTGAGTGACTCTGCAAGAACAGTAATATAAGACTCCCGCATCTGAACAAGTTTTAGCAATCACTGTTGAAGACCCAAGCTTTTTACACTCATTTAGGAAAAGCATTCTCCCCATCTTGCAACAAGTCATAAACAATTCATTTGTTACACCTCAACAGCCCCATTATCTTCAAAATACATGCTGGGTAACACCAGTATAATCATTTTGTCTGTAATGAATTTCCACGGGTAAAACAGACTGGAACACAGCAAACACTCTGCTGATGGAAACAGGGAATGAACTCCACAGCTCACTCCACCATGGTCATATTTAGTACTGAAGCTGCAGCCAGAACAGCAGCAGATACCTCACATTGCCACTACCACCATTAACCATGACCAAAACTACATACAAACAAATGATTAAAAATATGCCATTTTATACCAGATCTGGTCAGGTTATAGACCAGAACTAATTTCCAAAAGTATAGGAATGAAACTTTTAACAGAACTATACTTCTACAGCCTTTACTTCAGACAATAACAACCACTATATTACCTCCCAATGATATTGAAGTATTCCTTATGATTTCTGACTAGCCATAGTGATCTGTGAAGACCAGATTTCATTACAAGTTCCTCCATCAGACTGTGCAACTGTTAACAAGCTCAGCTAGATAAGCAGTGCAATTTTAGGGTACTTCTTGCCTGCATGTTATCCAAGTTATAGATGACATTTTTAGTGCAAAATAGTGACATGCAATTGAGCCCTTATTTATATACCTATTCTTACGATCATTTAGTAGACAATGTTAACTTAGATAGCATCACTTCAATAGTTTTATATCCTACTTATGCAGCTAAAAATTACAAAGTTCCAAGGCATCTGAAATAGTCAAAGTAAACCAGCAGAATGGCCCACAAGGTCAAAGATCTGGTCTGAAACTGGAGGCCATCTAAGACAATCATTGGCATGGCTTTCTGCAGCTAAAGCAGAATGCTTCTGGTCTGTGTTCATCTGTTTGTATGTCAGTTTCAACCTGTACAGGAATATCAATTACTTTCCAAGGATAGCCGTCACCTTGTTGTTTCAAAAGTGAGGAGTGATAACAGTACATGTTGATTTTCTTATCTTTCTCAGAAAAACAGTCACAATTTAAAATAAACACTAACCTTGCATCTCACAGAGAAAAGGGCATTTATTTACTAGAATACGTTGAAGGTGTGAAACTCAATTTAATAATAACAACAGGTATATTAAATAACAAAGCTTTAGAAAATATATGTAATTAGATAACAACATAGTCATTTAAGCAGATATTTCTATTGAATCTTTGCTAGAGTCCATGCTTGTCACCAAATTAGATGTTGTCCCAGGGTATGCATTATAAATGAGGTGATTAATTTCATGAGGTTTATAACCAGTGACTGGAATTATAATCAACAATATACATTAGCGTCTTCTAATATTTACAATATTTTGGAGCCTATTTTGATCTTATGCTAGTTTCGTATGACAGTAACTCCCCTGTCTTTGTACAGACTCCCAATTTATGCTGGGGTAGGTTAGAACAGAGCCTCTAATTTTATATGAAGCATTATGGGGCTCAAATATGTTTTTAAGGTACACACTAACGTCAGACTATTTGTATACTACAAGGCATTCTCCAAAACCAGGAAAGTGGTGGTTTTGGTTTGGAGTTGGGTTTTGTTGTTGTTTTTGTTTTTTACTGGCTACCATCATTAACAAATTGCAATCCTTCCACTTAGCTAAAGCTGCAGGCCATTTACTCCCTTATCCCCCCAGAAACAGCAAAGGAATGAGACTATTTCTTTTCCTCTTTGAAGCCACGTGCTGCAATACATACAGCAATCCTGGCTCTCGTCTGTAAGTTTGATTAAAAAAAAAAATAGATGTCTTTTCTTACATCTACCATTGAATCCTACTAAGAAGTTTCTCCATTTCTCTCAGCAGATGTCCCCACCTCCAACAGCTGTAATTATTTAAAACGCATCACAGCAAGCTCATCCCATAGGTACCTGCAGAAGTTTTCTACCATACACATCAGATGCATTCTCTATTTACAAGTCAAAGACACAGTAAAATTGTATCTAAAGTAACAAGAAAGAACTTCTACAAAGTCTGCATCCCTACAGAAACTTGGGGGAAAAATTGTCTCATGTGCAACACATTCATACGTTGGGTTGCATCTAGAGTAACTGAAAAGCAGGGTTTCTCGTTCACAGGAAATGCCAGACTTCAGCATGAGCGAGACTAAAATCTGGAAGTATTAACCTCTCTACAAATCAGAAATGTAAAGAAAAATTCAGTCATATTGCCCAGTAAAGAATTCCTGCACTCTGCAGAGTCTCAGTGAAATTAAGTCTTGTTAAATTTCCTTCTCCTCCTTAAATATCTGCTATTATATTAAATATTATTCTCAGTTTTCACGATCAGCTACATAGGCTCCCAATATCTACAGCTTTCAATCAGCCCCATTAGGCATACTGTCCCAGAATCACTGACCTTGGGAACACTTCCTAGGTTTGCCATTCCTCAAATCCTGCCTCTGAGACCCCTGGACCTCCAGGCTCCCTTCTACAGAGACAAGGCCAAGCCTATATGAGAACCAATCTCATTTGGTTCCTGGCATGGGAGCAGAAAGTGTGGAAATTCTATTTGAGCTATCCAATCCGATAGCTCTGCAAAGGTTTGCCATCCCTAAGGAAGTCTGCTTAGCAGGTTTGCTGCACAGCAACAAAATCTGGAATCCTAACAAGCAGAGTGCCACAAGACTGATGATGCAAGGCTTTCAAGATCCTCAGCTCGAAAGCAGAACTAAGAGGTGGACAACTCTGACCTTAACACCACAAGAGTTCATGTCAACCCTATCTC
>NW_008825071.1:8717788-8739085 GCF_000699105.1 Pygoscelis adeliae
GATCTAGAAATGTTGCAAAGAAAACATTCCAGGCTTAAGAAGGTGACATTCTTCTGACCATATCCAGTTTCATCTGTTTATCTCTAAACATTCGTCCAGACTCAGCAGCATCTTGTCTCAGCGTGTCATTTTCTGCACATTGATCCTCTATGCTGAATAGAAGAGAGAAAGAAATAAACTTTTGCAAACAGGAAAAAGTTTTCTAACAAATAACCACGAACTGAGCTAAGCTACATACACTCTGTTCAACTCAGTTCTAGTCAAAGCTTTCAGGTATAAGACTGATTATTACACACAGCTGGGAGACAAGGAACAAAAACATTCAAATGTTATTTGGGGAGTATAATAAATCCAATGTATGTCACCCATTAAACTAAATGATAGTGAATCATATTCTTGCTAAGATTGCCAACAAAACGTGTTATTGTGGAAGCTGGAAGTGGAGGGAAGCATACTAACCTCTGAAGAGTTCTTTGACTTGATGGGATAAAAAAAAATAGCTTCACAAGTATGAAAAGGAAGTATAGCAGAACCATATGTACTCCAAGAAATTTGAAATGTTCATACTATTACAAGTAATGATATTGTCCAGGCCACTGAAATATCATGTTGAAACAGTTAGCTAGAGGAAGACATTGGTTGTGTTTCTCTTCTTGTTACTACAAGCATAAATCTAGAGTATTTCCACTGAAGTCAGAGTTTCTGCATAGCAGTGCCAAGAGAGCACAAGAGTACCACTATCCTACCAAAATTCTTTAACTTTTCCTGAGTTGAAAGCTATAGTTGAGAAATAAAAATTAAAAAACACATAATCACACAGTAGACATCCATAATGATGTCAACATTTTATAATCAGAATATGAAGGGCAGGAATGACTCAGCATGAAGACACAAAGGTAGAAAAAAACCATACTTACAATTACTATAAAGGAAGAGATCAACAAGCATGAAGCTATAAGCTTCTGATAAGCCATAAGCCAACTCAGAACATCCATTTCATACTTGGGGGTCAAGGTGAAGAAAGAATAAATATTTCTGCTCTTAAAGAAGGCTTTGCAGCAAACCCATGACCAGTCTGAAACAGGATGAATATAAAAAACACTGAAACTTCATACTTAAAATAAACATAGAAGGTCAGTTGATCAGAAAAACACAGAAGCTGTTAAGCCATAAGCCAAGCAAAACACCCTCTCCTTCAAGCCAGAGATTTAGGGAGAAGGGGGGGAAAAAAATACGACTTGGTGGCTAGCCATTGTAAAAAGTGAACCACAACACAAAATGTTAAGATGTCTTGGCCTTAAAAAGATGACTTTACAGCACAGCCACTGGCATTCAGCACAAGAAAAAACATTTGACACTGCAGGGTCTTAGCTGCTGAGACATCAACTAAGGTGAAGGCCTTTTTAAAGATATGAGAAAGGCTGAAGGCTATAGTCTAGTCACATCAAAACAAGGAAAATGAGTTTCCTAGAATATGGACCAATAAATGATAAGTGAAACAAAGGCTATAGAGGCATGAGCTGGAATCTTTCATGTGACTTTCAGACTTGGACAGGGATGCCAAAGGACTTAAAGGAAAGAAAAAGGATTTAATTCTTTGCTGACCAATATGATCGGCCAACTCTGATGTCTCCTTGTTTGCTTTCCCCTTGAAACCTCCCATCTCCAATTTGTACTATTTTACCTTAACCCTCACTGACATCTGTCAGCTGGGTTCTCAGAGCAATTGAAGTTAACTGGTATATCCTCACTCGGTAGTCATGCTCAAAAGGATACTACTGTTTTCCATGTTCCTCAGCTATTCCCTATGCACAAACACAGCTCTTCACTTACCACATTCATATGCGGCTTCTGCTGCACTGTGCTTGATTCTCCACTACGGATTTCCAGGAAGCAATGCCACAATTGAGCAATCCAGACTCCCAGTGCAATAAAGTGCCACACTTTGCTCCCTTCAACAGATAGTGTCTTCTCTATAGCATCTAGAGAACAAGCAAAGATGCCTTTATATAAAATATGCACAGAGGGCTGGACCATCAACGCATGCCCTAGAACCTGTATTTTTGAAGCTTTATTAATCGTCCCTTAAAACAGAAATAAACAGAAGAGTATCTAACAGCATCTGAAACATGAAGAGTAGCAGATTTTATAAGGTATGCAGAAGTCACAGAAATGCACATATTTTGCCTTATGCAGCACATAGGTTTGCACAAAAGGAGCTACAGCATGAGTTCGTTTCGTAATGTATGTCTAAAGCAAGTTCGCTGGTTTCAGTAAACCAGCAGACCCTATAAATGGGATTCTACTGTTGATACCTGGAATTGAAAATACAAGCCACCATAAGACTTACGGCCATAAGAACAGAGTATAGGAGAGGTGACTGGCATTCTGGCAAAGGTATCTAATATGCAACCTCGAAGATAGCAAGGGAGTCCAAGTCACATCGTATAGTAAAATAGCATCCAGAAGCCTCCCATAAGCAAAACTGTAGACAGTAAACTACTTTTGACTGTACAAGAAGAGAGTTTCTCTTTAAACTTCTTTTACAAAACACCTTTTTCTTCTGAAATTCCTTTCAAAATACGCTTGGGCTGGTTAAGAATCCTCCTCAAGTCCCAGATGCAGAGAGTTAACATAGGAAACCTTCTCTTCAGCTGTTATAATACAGCATATAAGGGCCCAGGTAACATTTTCAACCATTCCATGGAACATGAGTCTCTATCGGTCTCTATCTATTTCAGTGGGATGATTCGGCAAATAAGCCTGTGAACGCCTACCTTCACTCACATGAATAGTTGCAGTCCTGCAACACATGAAGGTATGTCTTTTTAAACCATGCAGGGGAAATATACTTACTACAGTCACCATATTTACTTGCCTTGAGTCTTCTGAATAAAAGACAAGGCTGTATTGAGACATACCTTTTATAACTACAAAGAACTGCTGCTTTGATCTAAGTCTCTCCCATACAGTTCCCACTACTTGCATATCCAAGTTCCTCGCACACCAGTGTCCTCGTGATGCACGGAAACAGCACTGTCCCCTTTCCACATGGCAGACTCAGGTGAGCTTTTCAAGGTGGTGGATCACAGCAGCATTCTTCACCAGATACTCACTCTCCTCTGCAAAGGCGGCTCTTTTTGTTTTCTACAGCATCAGGAAAGGGTTTAACACAAACAGCATTTCTTAAGCTGGAGTGCCCTGTGCTCTTCTCTCAGGTATTTGTGTATCCCCAGAACAGGAGGGTTTCTGATTTTATTAGCCCATGCACAGGGTCCAGAGTTCATCAGTGAGTACAGGGCAAAACCATACATTTTTAAATGAAGACCTAAACACTAATTCTGCTCTCACTAGAATCAAAGAAAAAAATCTTCATTGATTTTACTGTGTTGCTGCCAGATTACACCCTTTTATTCTATTATCTGCCTCCTGTGCCCAGAACTCTGACAATCACATTTGACAATCACATCTCTACAAAGCTGTAAGGGCTGCAGAGACCTTTCTGCTGATTTTCAGATAGACGTTTGCAATGAACACAATCAGTTATCCTTGAGTTCAGCCAGCTGAGCTCTCTGATATTACTGGGTATTGTATTGCTACCACCAGATGCAGGGCTAGGGCCTGGAAAAGACACTTTGGGATTTTATCGGTTTCCAAAATTCTTTCAGAAATATTGTCATAGCTTCATGTTTTACTACCATAATCTGAATTTGGAATAACCAAGAGTAATGGAATATCTGTGCCCAGGCGGCCAAGAAGACCAACAGCATCCTGGCCTGTATCAGAAATAGTGTGGCCAGCAGGAGTAGGGAAGTGATCGTGCCCCTGTACTCGGCACTGGTGAGGCCGCACCTCGAATACTGTGTTCAGTTTTGGGCCCCTCACTACAAGAAGGACATCGAGGTGCTGGAGCGTGTCCAGAGAAGGGCAACGAAGCTGGTGAAGGGTCTGGAGCACAAGTCTGATGAGGAGCAGCTGAGGGAACTGGGGTTGTTTAGCCTGGAGAAAAGGAGGCTGAGGGGAGACCTCATTGCTCTCTACAACTACCTGAAAGGAGGCTGTAGTGAGGTGGGTGTTGGTCTCTTCTCCCAAGTAACTGGCAAAAGGACTGAGAGGAAATGGCCTCAAGTTGCGCCAGGGGAGGTTTAGATTGGACATGAGGAAAAATGTCTTTACTGAAAGAGTGGTTAAACATTGGACCAGGCTGCCCAGGGAAGTGGTTGAGTCACCATCCCTGGAAGTATTTAAAAGACGTGTAGATGAGGCGCTTAGGGACATGGTTTAGTGGGCATGGTGGTGTTGGGTTAACAGTTGGACTTGATCTTAAGAGGTCTTTTCCAACCTTAATGATTCTATGATCTACACAATTACTATATGCTAAATACCACGCTGACAATTATAGTGTCTCCCTCGCAAGATTAACTTTCTAGATACATCTAGCATAACACAAAATCATACACATTTCAAAACCTAAGTACACCCCAAATCAGTTATAGAAGATGCATATTCCAATGCTTATCAGCTAATATCAAACAAATATTTGCAATACTTGGCTTTTCAAGTCTATGGATTGCAGAATTAGGATATGTTTTATGTATCCAATACCACCAAGCGTAAAGGAATAATTTTTAGAAACACAATAAAAGCAAGCTTAACAGCTTCAAAGCTGGAAGAACCAGGGGCCCTTCCCTTAAAAGTTCTTTATTGCAACAGAAAAGGTTGTGCTACATTCTTAAAAAACAAACTCAGGTTTTGCAAACCAGTATTTTATGAAATTTCTTACTTACCTTCTTTGTCATGTAATTAAATGCTGGAGTATCTAAAATGCCTGTTATTCTGCTGCTGTAGTACCAAAGACTCCCATTTGTGCATAAAGGTCTGAACTCAACAGTTTTTGGACAACTACTGGTCAGATAATAATTCAATAAACTGAATAGAACTTCTGCTGCAGTAAGAAAAGCAGAATCCATCCCAGGAAGTAACAGAAATTAAAATAGAACTAAATTAAGGAGACAACAGAGAGGGGAATCACAAAGGTGCTTAAAACAGTGGTTTGCCCTTCACTGTGTTTGGTGAACTGACTTGCAGAGGTTTTTAATGAGGATTGATGACCAGCTGGGGTTAATGGCCCTCAGCTGCACCTCAGGCCATTAACTCCTCCCTATCAGTTATTAATCCCCAGGAAATACCCTGTACCTCTCTCTTTATTGCTTAATCATAAGTAGCAAGAGATGATCAACCAGTAAAGATTCTGGCATGGTGTGAATGCTCCTGTTCCTGCCTCTTCACACAGCATGTCTTATGCTGTAGAACAAACTATTTAGATATTACCACATTGAGGTCACAAAAGGATGAAGAAACACATGTGAACAGAGAGAAAATAAACATTTTGTCTGGTGACTGCATTTCGTATTTCTTCTTTAGAATAAACATAATATTTATAGCTTGTATACTTTGTGTAATTATACAAATCTGTTTGCAATCCCACTGCTGTTAGACTACTGGGGGCTCTTTTTTTTGCAGTTCTAGAGCATATAATGGGGCTAGTGTTCTTATTACTGCTGGTTTTAAAGCACGAAAGTACCAAGCAGATGTTACAACATATAACCTGAGAAGTAAAAGCACCATGGTCAACCTAAGACACTGCACCCAAAAGGCACATGGAAGCATAGAATCACAATGCTGGAACCCTGTGCTTGCCCTTGGAAAGATCAGAGCTCAAAGGAGAGTCAGTCCACCCCTACCCCTGATTTACCCCACCCAGTGAAACAGCTGGTTGGGCCCAGCCTCAAGCCCGTATGTTAGCAGCGGATGAGCAGAGAGTCTGTGCATGGAGCTAATATAAGAGTAAGAACACAACCTTTATGTTTTAATTTTGTTGCAGAGAAAGACTGTACTCGAAATTGGTTTGGCTGAAGAAAGGAAGTGGCATTTGTATGATACAGCATCCTACGGACAAAAATTATTTCATCTTTCTTGAATATCTCCACTCTGGAATCAAAGTTTCTGAGAACATGACTATTGATCAGGACATACCTAAGTAACATACTTTAATTCATACGTACTGAGTTCACCCACTCTGAAAGATGACATACAAATACACTAATAAGCGATCTGAAGATCATCTATCTTGACTGCATCTTCAGTGAGTAACCCTACAACCTCTTGCAGTGTCATTTTATATCAGTCTCATAGAAATAGCAAAAAGGGATTACTTTTCCATTTCGTTCTTTCCCTTTCCACTATATTTGGACAGCCCATGTCGTGAGGCTTGCGGGGCACTGACATTTTTAAAATGGATCAATAAATTATATCCTCACGTCTTTGTGAAAACTCTTACAGGTAAAAGAAATCGTGACTTCCATCCCATGAACAATCCCATTTATTTCAATGGGAACAACAGTGTCAATAAATGCTTGAAAAATGCCAGTCTTTAGCAGACAGACAGTACCTCAACCCCCAAAGGCTATAAGACGTTGATTACTGTTACTCTCTTTAAAGGGAGTAAGATCACACTGAGCTTCAGACCAGATCCTTTCAGATCACATTTACTAAGGATCCATGATGATATAAATTAAATCAATTACATCTTTTATTTGTATACAAATCATAAGTTAAATGAATGTTCTGCTGCCCTACTTAAATGTTATTGTCTATAAATACACACACCACTTTTTGTGCTCCTTCTTCTGACAATGTCATATTTTTCTTAGTTACAGGCAGAACACATTTTGAACATTCAGTAGAATAACCCCATTTAGAAAGTTAGATCTAAAAATCAACATTTGCTCAATGGAAGTTCTCCCAAGAGCTGGGTGCTGTCAAAATTAGCAGAAGAATCAAGAAAAAGGTTGTAAAAAGAGGTAGTATATTTAATTTCAGAACAGCTTGTTTAGGTCCTTACACCACCTCAGCTGTAACAACATTTTCATCAACTTCAATAGGCTTTGGATCAGGCTCTGAGTTGGAATGGAAGTTGATAATAGTAGGAGTGCACTGACTGATGCCAACGGGCTTTGAATTGGTCCATTATTATGAAAGCTGTTTACAAAGAATGAATGAGTAATCCACACTGTGCTATATACACTACCTCTCTACTCAGAATAATTAGGCTAGTGTGGCTTACTGACTCACTGTTTTTACCATTTGCACAGCCACTTGATGTCTTGGTGAACATTTTCTAAAACAAACTTTAAAGTCTTTTTAAATTTGAAAATCCAAAGATTTTCACGGGGTTTATTAAAAAAAAAAAAAACCACCTCTCTTCCTCCTACACTAGTTTCTTTTAACCTAACAGCCAAGTTAATCCTGATAAAACATCTTTACATCAACTGCTCATGTTTTACAGAATGTTTTTTCCCTAATTAACTGAGCATATACATCATAGTCACATTTATTAAATTTTGTTAATTATTAGGTACATTCTCACACACAAGATTTTAAAGATTTGTTTAATGTCATATCTATATATAGTAGACAATTAAATCATTATATTCATTAAAGTCACTCATTTAATTCCTTTGCTTGGCAGTAAGAGACAGAACTATGAATACACGTTTCATTTCACTTTAATACTAAAAGCCCCCGTTGCAAGCAGCAACAAGTGTATGTTTTTAAGGATCACTTGTGAAATGTGCTGGACTTAAAATGTCAGATTCTGAACCCTTCTGTTCCTATGAAAGATTCACAGAATATAAGAGACTCCTACAACTACTGTGCTTGCCTTTTAGAATGAGTATTAAATAAGCAGTTATATCCGCCTTCGTTTTTACATTACATTTTTTGTAAAATACATACTTCAACTCAACTGATCATCAGAATGGGTTTCTGCAGAGACTGATGACTAAAATTTCTTGGTTTATGTTATTTAATAGTGGTTCACAATGGTCTCTCCTGTCCTTAGAGGACATAAATATATTATGAAAACAGTGCTACTGAGTAACAACTATAATATAAACAAGTTTGTTTTCATCTCATTACAATGATCATACACACTCATGAGCGAATTGTTCATGCAGACATCTATCAAACTTACAATAGACAGTGATCACAAACCACTGCAGAAACCTCCCTTGAGGGGGTTTTGGTCACTAGCATTCATAATTCACAAACCAGCCAACCTAGGAATTCAAGTTAGCAGCTGAGAGAGAATAAGTTCTAGAAGGTAAGTCTGCTTGTTGTTCATGGGAAAAGATGGACATAGGGGCAGTTCAGCCCACTGAAGATCTTTGGACAATGATCTGTATACTTGGGAATGGTTCCTAACTCCCAGTTTCAGACGCTGTCCTATCCCATGTTCCAACTCTGTATCAGGTCCAAATCAGGCATGCATGATCTCTTCTCCCATTCTGCCCTGATTGCTACAAGAAGGAAACCTGACCTTCTTGGCCAGAGAGGCATCACAATATGCTCCAACTAGATCCCTAATTTGGACAAATCAATTTTATGGCTTGGACACACGTCACACCATATACTCAGAGGTCGGTTAGATGCAGCCTTTCTCCTTGAAAGTACAGCCTATAGGTAACACACTCCTAAATTAGATCCCTTAGGTAAATGCTTGCAACTGGTTGGGATTAATCCAGTCTTAATAGCTACTTTGTTAATATAGTTGCTTATTAATAGCAAAGGTTAAGACATATTCATCACTAATTCTCCGAAATACAAATCTTAACTTTGGTATAGTCTAACACTTTTCTATCATTCGACAGATGATAGTGACAAAACAGAACAAAATACAACAGTAATATAAAGCAGCACTATAAACAAGATGCATCTTCAACTACAAAACTCGCATGCATTTTTAACACTACAAATATGGATCTATATTCAATTCTTTAGAACCCAGCTTGCATTTTGAACATAAATTTGCTTCGCCTTACTCATGGGGAAAAGGAAGAAACCTAATCAAATTCTGCTGAGTGTTTTCTCTGCTATAATTTAGTGGTAAAACTGGCAGGCTGCCTAACCACGTCAAAAAGGGATACATTTGAAATGCTGTAACTATAAAATAACAAGGAAGCTTTTAGCCACATTCATGTAGTGGAGACTATGAAAATGTTTACTTGTAATGTGGTTAGCATATGAAAAGATTAATCTAACAGGAAAATACATTTTAAAGTTGTGAAATTGTCTTGCTTGATGTATAAATATTTTATGTAAATAAAAGCGGATTTGAGATTCATATAACATTTATATATTTTTAAATCTAAAGGCGTAGCAACTGACTCTGCAAAACATTTTTCAGTAATACTCTCACTCCGCTATCTACACTAACGCCTTTATTTGTTTATATTAGCTTTTACCCTAATGAAGATGGCGCCGGTGGTTCTGTCTGGCTAAGCTGCTGACAGGACACCATCAACTTCGATGGAAGGCATCGCTGAGAGAGAGCAGGCGGTTTTTCAGCTCAGTGACTCTGATTGCAGGCTACGGTGAAAGAAAATTGATGCCAATGGCAGGAATAAGGAAAGGTGACTTTTCCTCAAGACTGTGACTGAAGAAGTCTGAGAAAATTGGGGTGACGTATAGGGATGCTGTTCTAAGTACCCGGAACGTCTGAGCTCATTTCCTCAAGTTGTTTTCTTTTTGCCACCTTCTTCATTAAATATGTCACTGGAACGTAGAAGTCATTTTATATTCTTGAAGATTTGGAGACAGCTTCTAAATTACATGCCAGAGAGGGGTAAAGGGGTCTAAACATAAACGAAAAGTCAGACATTCTTTTTCAGTTCTGATCCAACTTAATTGGAGCTTATTTTTGTTATTTTTGTTATTTGGGACAATTAACAAATTGTCCCCCATTCAAGAAACAAAACAGAACAGCCTGTTTAACTAACACTACCAAGTAATTTTCGTAAGATGCAGACAGCTGCTACCACAACCCTTACTTCTGCAGTATAAGGGTGGGATTACTTTGTGGAAGAACCAACACTTTCTACCAAATTTCAAAGCATTTTCAAAAGTTGTGGCAGACAATGAATGTCTGAGTCAAGACTCAAAGCAAAGACCAACAATTTTACTGCTTTGGTGGCTCAAATTCACAACTTCGTAGAGAACAGAAATGTGTTCACTAAAGAACCTACAAAATGACACTTATTTTCTCTGGAAGCCAGATAGCATTAAAACCCAAATGAAGAACAAAATAGTCTATATCTGGGTATTGGGAAACATGATGAGTTACTGCATCTAAAATCATAATTATGGCATTAGAAACTTTTTTATTAACTGTTGTTAAAAAAAGAAAACTTCTGTGATCCATATAGCTGTTTGATATACTTGTGGATTTAAAAAAAGACTCATTCTAATTTAGCATCATAGTATAAATTATTTCTCTGTTGTTAAATCTAAATAAAACTGAAAATTGTAAATACAGTGAAGTCTATACAGTGATGTCTATGGATTTCTGTCACCAAATTAATCAAATCAAAGGCATTACATTCAATTCAAAATATATTTTCCTGAATGGCAGCATACCAAGTTTACATAGTGCAAATTTGTGGATCATTCTGCCATTGTAAATATTTGTGAATTTTTGGGGCAGGGGAGAGGGCTGGTGGGTTGACACTAATACACACAAAGACTGGATGATCAAGCACTTCTACAAACCTAACCTTGGACCATCGGCTTGACCCGTCTCCTAATGCACAATCAGAAGCATTCTGCACCAGGTTCACAATTTTTTTAAAGGCATATATGTGAGCCAGTACTGAACTCCAACGGGATGCCTCTGAAAATCAAGTAATGACCTGCCACACGACTCCAAAAATCTCTCTTAAGCAGTAAGAAAAGCAAGGGTTCCAGCTGGGACACAGAAAGCGTACCTGGAGAAAGATCCAGCAAAGAGCATCAAACAGAAAACTTCAAAATCTCTTGAAGACTCCTACAATAATTTCACCAAAAGGCATACTGTACACAGAAGAGAGGCTCATGGGGTGGAACTTAACACTTGAAGCAGCAAGAGATTAACACAAACACTTTCACCCATTATACACAATCTGAAAGTGGGGGAGGGGGCAACGACCACCTAAACAAATAACCCAATTCCCAAGTACAGATCTGCATCAGTCAAACCAAAGATCGTATTGTTATTAATCAGAGTAAGAGAATCAAAAATGAAGTAATTTCTTTCTTTTAAATATCAAATGCATTGAAGCAGTAATAATTTATTTTTATGTCATTACTTCTTTTGATACTATGCAAAATACCATTTCTAAATGCTGGTTTTCTAAAAACATAACCATTAGGATAGTTGTTACATATTTAATTTCATGCTCCACTCAGCATAAAGCAGTTGAGAGACTGCCAGCCAGAGCAAATTAAGTAACCGGTTAGATAATTTCCTGCTTAATTGAAAGCAGGTAGTTTTTAAAAGTAATAATTGATTTTGTTTCTAATGAGTGTGTAGCTATTTCTTCCTTTTTCTATTCCTGTTATTAAACAAGATTGCACTAAACCTTTGTACGCTGTTAATGACAGGCACGGGAGGAAAAGAACTGGAGAATACTATTTATTTAATATTTTAGATTCCAAATGCAGTAAAAAAAACAGTGGAATGGCATCTCAATATTGGTCCTCCACTTCAAGATCATTTCTTCAAGATCTAATCCAGGTCAAAAGTTCTTACCTTCATGCTGTTCAAGGACAAGAAGTGAGCCAGCAATCTCAGCTTAGTTCAAAGCAAAGAAGCATCAATCATCCTAGCAGACAATAACTGACCTCAGGAAAAAAAAAAAACAAAAAAACAAAAAAAGTGTTCTGGAATTACTACTTTCCTTTTACTTTTAGGAATGGTCACTCCAAAAGAAAGCTGTGATGCCTAAAGACAACAGATAAAGAAATCTTTGACTGACACTGTTATATGATTTGGTAAAAGAGGACTTAATTCTCCACGACTATTGAAAAAGCACCTGTCACAAGCAGTTAATTCACTTGAAAATTATATTTAAAAACAAAAGAATAATTGTTCTATTAAAATGTTTGAACAAAATATTACATTTTCTGATCTAAAGAAAAAGCTAAGATGACTGTGTCCATCTTTTTTTCTTCTACTTCTTTGAAAATTAACAAAAGGGAAAGTACGTTCTACATGTGTAGAAAGTATTCCTGCAAGCTTTGTATTACAATCCAATGTTTTGACAAGTTAATGTAAGAAATAGTCAAATTCCAGTATGACTCATTTTAGACTCTATCCTCATAACTGTTGAGCACCTGACTGCTTCCCTTCCACAGGTGCATATATATAAGCAACAATTCCCTGAAGGGAGTGATACAAAACAACCTAGAGTCTAAAATCAGTAATACATCTGTATAAAAACCAGAAGCTATAGCATCGTATATACATTTACACGTAGTAGATTTATAATCACCACAAAATGCTGAGATGATTCTCCCAATGAAAAATCATTGCTGATTTCAGGCTGGTAGGTATTTCCCATATTGCTATTACTGATCAGTGTGCTGAGACAATTAAGACCTGCACCAGGTAGAGCAAGCAAGAGTTCTGCAGCCTGTCAGTAGCTTGATCCATGCATTACTGAAAGTATTATGTGCAGTTCTAAGTATTTAAATTGGGTATTTAGTACACAAATCCTTCTTCTGAATTTACAGTCTTACATGCAAAGATTTAAAGAAAAACCCTCTATCCTCACAGAACATAATAAAGAGGTATGCAAGGTATCATAAGATTTGGGGTTATCTTCTTTAGTTTGTGCTAAGAAAGTACAGTCACTGGCATTTGCTAGTATGCCAAATGACAAGAGGTTTTTTGGTTTATCCACACTGACAAATCTCTAAAGCAGTTAATAATCTTAACAGTAACGCTATGATTTTTTTCTGAAAATCATGGTTGCTAACCATAATGAATTCTCCTTTTATTTAAAGGTCATCAACACAGTACTTAGAGGTTGCCTATTCATACACAATGACACTAAATCATGCCTGTATTCTTGGTAACACCCCCCCCTTTTTCACATGTGAGTTCATATGCACGGATAGAGCTTAAACTTATTTACATGTAGACATCTATGTATGCACCTCAATCTGTAAGTGTGGTCTAGAATGGTTGGGGAGGGAGGTTAATGAGTTCAAAATAGGTATTTTATTCAAAGAAGAAAAAAATGTGCATAAGCCATGCAGTTTGTCCCAAGCAAGTACCTGAAGAACACCGTGTCATCATGTACTACTTCTGTAACATAATCATCATGGGGCAAAACAGTTCTAAAACTTCCAGAGTTTCTCTACTTTGGATTAGGAGTGCTTCTCATATCTCACCACTTCTGAAGCTAAATGCTGCTGTTCTATCAGTTCAAGTTTTCAGTTCTTGGAGTAAGACAAATTAAACCCAACACACAAAAACACTGCAAATCCTGACATTAAGTAGTATATCTCACGCAATGAAGTCACACATTTCACGTTATAGTTGTTTTCAGTTCAGCAACAGGATTAGGGCTGATTTACAATCTCCCTTCCAATATTTATAGCATTTCATAGTCCTCCTTTTGTCTCCTTAGAGATCAAAGAAAATGACCATTAAAACTGCAAATTGTTAGGCTGTCCATCACAGACTTTAGGCCAGGGTCGTTTACAGATCAAACTTATACAAACAGAAGTTGTGGGAAAGGAAGACAGAAAAAGAGGAAGAAGTAGAAATATGACGTGGATATGTGAAAACTGGAGGTAGAAGAGGGGGAAATGCCTTACTTCACAATATCCAAACGAATACTTTATAAATGGTCACTCCAGTAAAAAGCTGTGATGCCTAAAGACGGTGGAAAAAAACTCCTGGCAGACATTTCCCCCTGCCCCCCCCCAAAAAAAAAAGGACTTCATTCTTTATACTTACCCAAATATCACTTACTTAGCAGACATCCAAATTCTGCTTAAAGTTATTAAGAATTTATATCAAGTGACTTGGTCTTGTTGGTCCAGTGGACAAAAGCTAGCCAATGCTAAAAAGGATCAAAGATACATGATAAATACTTCCAGTATGTGACTGCACTTTTACTATACTAGATATACATATATGTGTACTTACACTGTACAGGTGTAAGTCATACAAATACACTCCACTTATGTTTAGATTCTACAGTCTGAAAGAATGCAAATAGAGTACTAAGCGCATGCTTTACTTCTGATAACCTTCACCAGTCCTTCCACTGTTGAAGACAGTGGATGTTTTGCTATTAGGACAGACTTTAGAGCACTACATTGAATAATGACAACAGGTCACAACTACTTGAGCTGTAGTTGACCACAACAACTATATGGGCTATTTTTAAAATCACCCCTAAATGAGCTCAACTTACAGGTTCTCAGTTTTCCACTAAACTTGCACCAAGAGCTCATGGCCAATTAATCTGTAAATATCATCTTATGAGTAAATCTAATTTCTGAATGACTTACTGTAAGTACTTAAATGCAGCTATTTTCCCCCACAAGCTTTAGAAAGGAGTCATTAAAGATTACAAATTTATAACTATAGATTAAGACCTAATAAATCATAATGACACTGAGCAAGAACTCATATGCAAACCATTTGTAATTATAAGAAAACGTTAACTGACCTAAAAATACATGGTTGAGCACTGTGAAATCTGTTCTGTGGAACAGAGACAATACTGCATAACCAAACAGGTAAAAAGTTTTGGGGGAAATTAAAGACAAATAGCATAAACTGGTGTCCTTCAGAAGTATATTTATGTATGTGGAGACACACACTAATTCCAAGTTCTATCTTCTTTGCAGTTTCAGACTGCAGTTAATTGGCTCCTAAGAAGGCTGGGCTATAAGAGCAAGAGTTTCTAGACAAAAGCATAGTTCTAAGTTTGTTTTATGCAAATGACCTCAACCAGAATTTTACCATCAACTGAAGTAAGAATTCTGTCAAGTTCTTGGGAAATACAAAGTCGTAGCAGCAAAGAATGATCTCTCCTTTATCAAGTAAGGTATTTGAAGAGGGCAGCCTGGCCGACGGAAAGACTTTAATAGATCAAGATCAATTATAACTCCTAGGAAAGAGAATAATCCTCTGTTCTTGCTCCAGTCTTAAGAACAAACTAGCTTGGAGAAGTCTGCACAACAGCTAGAGTAAAGGTTGAGATGCCTCTTAGAACACACCATGCTTAGTCTTACCTTTTTCTGAGTTTATAGTTCTGATCAGGTGACCCTCTGTATCATCTAGACTTACCTGTCAGTCAACCTGGAACCACAGCTGCCACATCTGAAAGGAAGATAGAGAAGGATAATACTGCTGATTTTCTACAGAAACTGTGGCCAAATCAAACAAACTTCTTTAAAATGTTAAATACAGTTTTTAGTCTAATAGCTAGAGAAATAAAACAACTTCGGACAGCTAAAAACTTCATGAAAATCCAGAGCAAGTTCCACACGGAAGGCTCTGATCTTACAAGTCGACTTGTGCACAAGATTATATTTAAGGATAAATCAATTTAAAATTAAGCACTATGGGTAGACCTACTTTCTCAACTGTTATTAACCTCAAACCATCTGCCCTAACCACCCTTATGAATGTGTACTCCACAGGAAAAGAGAAATGGCAGGGGAGGGGGGTGCAGGGAGAATAGTACATTAGAGAAGACATGAACTCCAGCACAGCATTTATCATACAGGAAGGTAACCAGCTACGTGGTTTTCACTTTAGTATTTTAAATCTGCACTGGAAATGGTGGTTCCTAGGAAAAAATAGTGCAACATGGGTTGGCTAAACAACAACAACAAAAAGTCTGTAGATATGCTATTAGATCCCCGAGGGCTTAAGAAAAGTATCTTTTATCCCCTGAAGGGAGAACAGAGATGTTTATAAAAACCCAAACACACACACAAACCCTACTGAATAAAATATAGCTGTACCGTGAAAAATGTATCTATTCTCCCTCCTCTCTCAAATAGCAACACTGCTAATGGTCTCAGCATTTAAGGGTCCCATTGGCAGGAGTAGCTATGACTCTCTTAAGACAGGACCGTAGTTACTAGCTGGGCTCTGCTGCAGAGGCTACACTTCCTCATGGTCAATCAGGGAGCAATCTCCTCTCTCCTCGACCTTGGCCAGTACTTTCATATTGCCATCGACCCCTATCTCGGCCACCAAGGTGGGAACTTCCAGACAGTACTGCTCCAGTTGTTGCCAGTCCTGGACAGGAATCCATCACCAGAGGGAACCTCCAGCTGGTAGTGCTCCAATTGTGAATATCCTGGATGGGATTCTGTTGCTGGGGGAACCTCCAGCTGGTTGCGTTCCAGAGGTGAAGGTCCCAGACAGACATCCAACATGTCCATGGTATGATAACTGCATAGGAAGAATGTCAGGAGTGGTGGAACATCCAAAGACTCAGCAGAAGTGGCTTGGCTCTTCCTCTGAAGAGCCCTGTTAACATCGGTAGCCATTTTCCATAATTTGTGAGCCACATGGACTATTACTAGCTTTGACTATATATAAACTGTATCTGCAGGGCTGTTCACGACCTGGGGAAAAGGAGGCCTGTGCGAACCCTGTAGGAAGGACAGTAGGCAGGACATGCAAAGGGAACTCTATAGTCATGACGTGTCATCTCAACCGGCTGACATTAACGTACCAGCTTTACTCAGGTGGACAGGCCACCTTACCTAACCCAGAAAAGTAACATGAAAATTATGTGTGTTCAAAAAATAGACTGGAATTTCAAGGTTATAATGCTTAGTTTCCTGTTGCTGTTCATTCCAGGAAAACGCACATTATTTAGTAATGGGACTTTTCCACAAATTAATTCATTTTAATTACATTATTAGTAATCAAATTTGGGGGGGGTGGATATTTTATGTATACATACACGCGCACACCACACAAAAAACATTTTTTCACACAGTTAACAGTTCATAAAGTTAACATGAACCTTCTCATGACCAAGCCCACCTGTCAGGCAAGTCTAGGGATGCAATGACACATAATAAAAATGTGCTATTTTTCATTTCTTATCCCAGTTTAAAGCCTGGAATATAACTCTCAGCCCTGGGCCTCCTTTCATCTCCTTACTCGCAGTCAACAATAGAGAGATCTAAAATCCTGCCCATTTCATAGATTGTCTCCAGCACTACCTTCTCTTTAAGACCACCTCACAAAACAGTGTTCACATGGACTAAGTGGAGCCAAACAGGAGAGTTCTATGCTTGTTGCACTACGTACGACCATCCCAAATTACTAACTGCATATCTGACAAGCAAATTTCTTTTGCATTCTGAAAAATCTAAAGCAAATATATTTTGAGTAAACCATGTAAGAGACTCCGAACTGACACTATTGTGTCTTCCATGAAAAAGGCAGATCCTGCGCTACCCTATAAGCGACATAGGTCTCAGACAGAGACTGAAATAGTCCCCAAGATCTACTAGGGAAGAGGTTTGTACAGGTTATTCAGTTTGTCAGTAGGCCTGCCACTGGGAAGCACAGCCAAGTCCTCAACTCATGCACCTTGCGGAGAGAGTTATGTTTTCTCTGTGAACACTCCACTCGAGCTTCTTCCTCCATACTATAGCTCGTAGCATAGGCTGCCTGAAAATAAATCCTTTAGCCCTCTACCTTCTTGAATGGGCATAGAGGGCTCATGATTATCTAACCCCACAAAACAGAGTAAGAACTTCCGACTTACTGGCACCCAGCATCCCTTGGCCTCTAAGCAAAAATGAAGAGAAAAACTCGTTCAGAACAAGACAGCATGTTTGAATACATTCCAATTATCAGAAGCATGAGCCATGAAGCCCCAGTAATGCAAACAAACTCCAAAGATGGAAAGAAATTTCTGAGTCTAACTTAGACAGCTGTCACTGATGTACCCAGGTAAGCGTTTTGTAGTGTTTACAAATCAATAAACAGTTTCTAGCACATGAAGAGCTTTCAATATAATGATTTATTTTTACACTAAGGGATTCTTTCCTTCTTGGATAAAGCACATTCTATAGAGGCAACTGAAGACTATATTCAGTTCCCATGTTTCTTTATCAAGTCGCTGCCACCATCACAATATACAGCTAGTCCTGTTTTGGAAAATGGGAATTGTTTGTTTGTATTTCAAATGGATGAGAAAAGCATAAAAAGCTTTGAACATGTCTCATAGGCATGTTGGCCCACACTACTTCACCAAAAGAAGTCCTCCAAGTTCAGAACTGACTGCCAAGGCTGCATACATGACATTTGCTATTTCAGTTCCTACGGGAGGGTCCAGATAAGATCCTTATGGGTAAGGAATAATGCTAGACAATCTCTAGCCAAAGATTTCAGAGAATGTTTTAGGCTTTACTTTTTGGAAGTACTGACAATGGCCCGGATCCAGTAAAGCTCTAAAGAACATAATTTAAACGCTTTGCTAGATCAGAACTGTAGCATGCAATGGAAGAGAACACAAATATCTGACTATTACAAACATTGAAAGAGGGAACACACAAGCACAGTTAAAGTTTAGTACTACGGTCAGTTTTTTCTTACAGTAAATCCCATGTTCCCATGGATCTGCTCCCTTACTCATAAGAAAAATTAACGGCAAAGTCTCAGGGTGTAGACCTAGTCTTAAACACAATCCCCTTGTGCTACTGAGTCTCTCTCTATAAACTTTCCTCTTAATGCTTTTAGTGATATTTTCTGCCCAATCACATTTTAGCTTATGCATCTATACATACAACACCAGATAAAGTCAATCTGCAGATACACCACAGGTGATGAGTTGCAGATCAAGAATGCTGAAGCAACAGAGGCACCAGGGCGAGCTCCATGCAGAGCCAATTCAGGTCTGATTGAGTTCATTAGCTCAGGCTGCATCCCAGACCACCGCAGATTCACAACCATACAAGTACTTTCATGCAGCATGGAATATGAATGCATCCCGTAGAACTTGCCCAGTTTATCCCTATGCTGTGCTCCCAGGAGAGCTAGGCAGCAAAGTCCAGATGGATTTGAGAGGCTCTGGGATGGAGTTGGTGCTATTAACCCCAGAGTGAACTCAGTCTGAGCCCTTGGTTGGGCATGGTACAAATCTAGCCTGGACCCAGGACTGTAGCTGAGCTCATCTCTGTGCACTACGGAGCACAGCATGCAGGCTCCAGATGGTGCTGCAGTATTCAGGCTGAATCAGTACCTCCAGCTCAGCACCAACCACGCTGATGCAGGGTCAGGCCTCTGTGTGGACACTGGCTGCCCTGGGTTCCTCAGCACTCCTGGTAACACGCACACAGCGTACACACCCAAACAGGCACAGATCTGGTTCAGCAAGACTTAATGCTTCGATTCTATAGGACAAGAGAGCCGCTGGACTGCATCCAGGGCTCATACTCCGTGCTAGATGTTCCAGACTCTGGAACACACCGCCTCCTGACGAACAAATCAGACATCGTTGCAACACACTCTTTAGCTCACATCAGTGTTTCCACAGGGCTCCCCTCCCCAGCATCACGTACGCTAATTCGCTGTGCCTCCTTTGTACAAGATCCAACTCTCCTGGCTGTCCTGAGTCCAGGTGCAGCTCCCTAAGAAAACACGTTAGAGAAAGGTAAGATGTGAAGACATAAAAGATTGAGCCTGAGACATAAAAGCATCACAATACCAATGCAAAAGAAACCCCCAAATTAGCATAAGTTACTCCAAGTAAATCGAATGGATACGGTATGATTGCATTATACATAGACCATCTTTATATCAAGATGCTAGCATACCAGCCTGGTTCCTTCACATCTGAAGCATTTGGTTACAATGAGTTATAATTTGTTATAGCAATGTTAATAAATTAAAAGCACAAAGGGGCAATTACAATCACATTAAAACATTCTGTAATTTTGGAAAATTAATGTTTCACTAAGTCTTCATTTTTACGGATAAATTGAGTCAGAACTGTGCTGCTCCTACACTGTGCTAACTAGTATCAGTGTTAAGCTTTTTGGAACCATATGGAAAGCTATCAATTTTTTTCTTAAGTAGGATTCTCATCACTTTGTTTAATATCACTACAAATTACACAGGCTAATATTTACAGATGGTTTCATGTAGGAACTGTGAATCAACAAACTGCAAGGCAATAGGTAGTAACTATTCATTCTCAAAGGAAGTGTTGTAAGCCACCTGCCGGAGGGCTGTACAGAAAACCAGGAAGCTCTCTCACTTCTGATCCCCCATTTGACTCAGTGCCCCTTTAGGACTTTGGGAAGTCACATGGGGCCAAACTGCAGCAATATCAAACTGAAGCATGAAAAGTTTCTGAATCACATTAAAAAAAAAAAAAAAAATCACAGGATTGGCTTCAAAAGTCACAAGCTCTTTTAATTTCACAAGTTCATTTTATTTGTCTTCTGGTGCTTCTACTTCAAGTTTCAGTTAACTCAGACTGTAAAAGTTTTCATTATGGGCACTAAATATACAAACGTATCTATTTGATCAATAAAAAGGGATATTCGCAAAGTTTGACGTCAGCCCTAGGTCTTTCACAGAAACATCAAGCATTTTAAGTTTCTCAGATGAGTTTATAAAGCCTACAGCTTTTAAGCTTTCAAAAGGTTTAGCATCAGATTTTCCTGTACTTGACCACGCTACCGGGGGAAAACAGTTCACACTTAGGCAGCTAAACAGAAAAGAGTTTTCAAAAGTACTCAGCATACAGCAGTCTTGTATGCTGTTTCTATGCAAGCCTTCTCCCACCATCTCAAAATGGGTATCACACAACTACAGAGGTGCAGAGAAGTGCACCAGAATGATCAGAGTCAGAATGGATTCCTCATGGGAGAAATTGAAGGAACGTATTTTCTCCAGCACAAAAAAAAAAAAGCAACTGGTAGAGATAAGCAAAATCAGTAATCGTGTCAAAAAGGTGAATATGTAAGTTATTCACTCCCTCATAACACAAGAATTAGGTGCCAGTTGCATCAGCTGACATTATTTTTAGAGCAATTGAAATTAATTTTTTGTTCATGTAACACCCAACGAAACCGTGGAACTCATTGCCACCAGATACGAGAGAACATAAGTATTTGTGCAGAAATGTCCATGGATATTTACTAGATACAACGGCTGCCACCTGTGAGCCAGAAAGTCCTTTAACCACCCAATCCTACAGATGTTGGACCGAAGGTAAGCCACATCCAGTGCCTCTACACTTTTGCTGGGCAGCCCCCCCGAGGAGCACAGGGCAGGCAGGCCTGCCCAGCCATTCCTCAGAGGAGGCTCCGAGGTCGACCATTAACAGGACCCCACAAGACGCAGCCGTCAGCTGCAGGCTGGCCTCCGCTCCCTGCCTCACAGCAGAGGGCTTCCCAGCAGAAAAACAC
>NW_008825071.1:8739335-8749924 GCF_000699105.1 Pygoscelis adeliae
CGCGGGCGGTGGGAAGGTGGCGCTTCCCGCGGGGGTGCCGCCGCGGCCGGCTTCCACTCGGCCCCCGCTAAACGTGGGGGCCGGGTGTTGTCGCTCGGGCCTTGCCAGCTCTCCATTGTTCGGATGGAGATGTCTCTGTTCCCATCCTCAATTCATTTGCAGGCACTTTCAGAAAAGTTCTTTTCCTGCGGGAATGAGGGGCTTTTCACTGCGCTCCAGCGAGGTTTACAATCCCTGCCAACGCTCCCGAGCTTCCCTCATTCAGCCTCGAAGTTTCCCACTGCTTTCAGCAACGAGATTCCCACGCTGCAGAGTACCTGATTACGTTTATTTAGCAGGTTTCAGTAAAATATCCTCTCAAACTTGCAATGAACACTTTACTTCACGGATGAAATTCTTCATTACTTTCTTACTGCGGTTCTTCATGAGAGGATGCATTCCTAATTGAGTGACTTAGGCTCAGGCTGGGAAAATCGGATTGTTCCTTAACGTAGGCCGTTACTTACGCAGATCCACTCTTTACATTAGTTTCCGTGCGTTCAGGACAAAGACCACTCGGCAAAAGCCAGCGTACCTGTTTTGTGACCCAGCAGGAGATGCAGGTTGGGCTTAAACATAAACTTACCTCAGTAAAGACATTAAACTGTTGCAGAACGCAGGGTTTTTTGCAGTGAATGAAATGGCCCCCCGTCCGCCAGTCAGAAGCTACAGCTCCTTCGTATTTTACCTCGTCTTCACCGCACAGCACTTCTAGCTGTGGGCCTCTGAGCCAGCATGCGTGGGAGCTCTTCCAGGCTGAGGAGAAGGAGGTGCGACGTTAGGCTCCTCTATCAGTAAAATCTCAGAGCAACTTAAATTAGTTACACAGTTTTGTGGTTTACTTCACTTGGCATTTGCTGCGTAGCTGTTTGCGGCCAGGCAGGTGGGATGCTTGCGATGGTTTTCATTATAATTCTGCTTATTTTAATTCTCCTATTAATAAATTGGTTTGGTGCGTAAGTTTTCTGGGAAGAAAAGGAGGCCGAGTCCCAAACCTTTAGGAATAATTACAACCGCTTGCAGTCAAACAGAAGCCTTCAAAGGGAGCAGAAACTTGCTGAAATACCACCCATCAGCTTGCAGACCCTTTATCTGAACCTTGTCGCAGCAAAGGCTCAGCCACCCGAAGGACCAAGAGCAGCGGCCTGAGAGGAAGGACGTGGGGAGCAGCAGCGCCTCGACGCAGGGCTGGGGTGGGCAGAGCGCCCTGTGAGGTCAGGGCGCGGGCTCCCCTGGGGCCAGCCGCGGACCGGGGGGCTGGGGAGGAGGGAGAACGGGGAGGGGACCCACGCCTCTCGCCGGAGGCTCAGCCCTAATGCTGAGGATGGATTTTTAAATCAATTCATGCGGTGCAGATTCGGTCTGTGGGCAAGGTGAAAGCTAACCCCCTGCAAAACTCTGCACGCGAAGGGACCTTGCAGTCAGTGTAACATATTAGGACGGATGGCACCATTCACAGGTGTACGGCTAGGCGTTAGGACAGGCATGGATGAAGGACTCACCCTGCAAACACCGATTTGTCTGAGGTCAGCCAGTACACATGCATGTTGCAGGATCAAACACTCATCTGTCTCTAGTTTGCTGGACACTTTGGAAATTTGAGGATGGCAAGTAAGCTGAGTTTATGTAAATACGATTTTAGTGTGGGGTTGAAGTTAAGTCTTTCTGATTTTAACTGCTCGATACGATGTTTAAATCTAAGTGACCTGTAACCTTTAAAATCTTACTGGGATTTCAACACTGCTTGCTTTTGATGACTGCTTAAGGGAGATTAATCTGAGAACAATCATTGACAGTCAGCCGTCTCCATCAGGTAACTTTGCAGTAAAGGAAATAAATTCCAGCTGGTGGGGGAAAAGAGAGCGTCCTGAGAAACTCGCTCCTCTGCTCCCATTGATCATCACCTGCACTGGACTTCATACAGCAGTTTAATCCTATTCTCTCCCTCAAAGGTTTCAAGCCTCTGCAAGATCCTGACTGCTAGGGAACAAAGACTGGTATGTGGTTGCCTCAAAGGTCAGTCATTAACCTGCCCCAACAACAGTTTTAGGAAGATCAAGGCAATGAAGAAAAACTAAGAAAAAGCACTTTCACTTTGGAATGAATTGTTCAAAATGCCCTTATACATTCAGTTTTATTCCCTTTCAGTTCTGCACTTTTTAGTTCCTGCACGTATTTATTTCTCATCAGGAATAATGGCAAGATTTGCTCTCCCAGAGATTTGACCTTAAGTTTATTCTAGCCACAACACTATAGACCATTTCATCAATTATGAATGTACTCATGTGTATAGAGGAACCGGTAAGCCAGCTCAGTAATGCTACCTTGTTCTGGAGACTTACCCTTATAAATAAATTAGGGGCATATCTTTATGAAATACCAGAAAGAAATAGAAGCTGAAAGAAAAAGAAAGCAAGCGGGAAAGAAAGCAAGAAAGCAAGCAAGCAAGCAAGCAAGCAAGCAAGAGAAAAAGAGAGAGAAAGAGAAGAAAAACAGAAAGGAAGAGAAAGAAAGAAAGAAAGAGAAAGGAAAGAAAAAGAAAGAAAAAGAAAAAGAAAAAAAAGAAAAAGAAAGAAGAAAGAAAGGAAGGAAAGAGAAAAAGAGAAAGAAAGGAAGGAAGAAAGAAAAGAGAAAGAAAGAAAGAAAGAAAGAAAGGAAAAAGAAAAAAAAGAGAAAGAAAAAGTAAGAAAGAAAAAGGAAGAAAAAATAGAAAGAAAGGAAGGAGACTAAGAAAGGAAAGGGAAAGAAGAGAAGGAAGAAAGAAGGAAATATAAAGAAAGAAGAAAGATGGAAAGGAAACAGAAAATCTAGAAAGCCACATTTTTCTAAAGATAAAAGGACAAGGGCTAATATCAGAAGTGGTTTCTCTGTGATTTGTGTTTTATGGGCGTGTGTGTCTATATGTGAGACAATATACTGGACTTGCAGTAGCCAGACTATCAATAAGACATTTATTTCCATAAGTTATTGATGACCCTTTAGCTCACAAGTGACAGGCCAAAGTAGAGCCATGAGCAACTTCTGAAAGGTTATCAATAACAACTGAAAATAAATGTTTTATCCAGTGCCTGCCCATTGTGTGTTCTGTTTATGCAATGCCAGTTTACGTTTCATCTGGCATAGGTTTTAATGGGCTGTAACTACCTTAGTTCCTGTCTGAAGCAACAAGGACTTCTAGCAACGGAGGAAGGAGGACACACACACACATCCCCACCTGCTTGCTCACACGCTTCATGGAGTACATTTTGTCAGATGCGGAGGTGAAAGCATGCATCTCTCAGCACATAAGGATGAAACAGTACCCTAAAGAGTGAAAGGAGAGACTGCCACCTTACTAAAACATTAAACACCATGGAGAATCCTGATGCTGCAAGTGTAAGACTGTTCTGAAGAAAGAAGATACAGAGGGGACAGGGAGAAAAAAAGGAGAAGCTGAGATGCAAAGTTGTAAATAAATCATACCTCATGCTGAGATTACAAGTACATAATATTCTATTAATGTATTTCTAATAATAATTCATACCATACTGCAAGGAAGATTGATGCATTGTGTTTGTTAAGGAGTTCCTGGAGGCAAAAGAAAGCTTTTTATGTCTATAAGGAGTCTTTTACTCCCAGTGGAAAAAGGCTTCAATGGACACTGGATACAACACAGTGGGGACCAAAAATTTAATACCATCATCACTAACCACAATGTCTTTTAATTAAACTTTTGTATTTAAAATTTCAATTTTTCTTACTCTCTTGCATTTGCGTTTTCACATTTTGAAAATTTTTTTTTTATAATTCTCAGGAGCTCGATGTAGAATAACTATTTCAAGAGGCTGGTCTGAAATAAACTAATGACTTTGCATCCAGTTGTGAAACTTCTGCTCACTTGAGCAGTCCTTATACCCACATCCTTACTCAGGCAAATAAGCTCATTACCTTCAAGACAAACTTTCTATATAAGCAAGGATTTGTGCTGCTTTTCAAGTCAATTTCGCCACTGAGGTAAATTAAGAGATTTGCTTAAGTAAAATATATCAGTGCTTTAAAGTGTTGAAAGAGCATGTTAGTGGAGTAAAAATTCCAAAATAAATGTCATTAACACTTCAAGGTAAGTATGTGGAAACATACTGGTATTGAAGACAACTTGAAATAGTTCCTTAGCATAAGCTGTGTGATTACCCGAAATATTCTTATATATGCACATCATTTAGCTTTAAGAAAACAAAGTCAAAATTGTAAGAAAAATTGCATGTTGAAGCACTTCTAACAGTAATTTTGAATATGTCTTTAAAATACTTTTGCATAGTTTGCCCCCTGCCCATGAAGCAAAAACATGAAGAATTGCAATACAATTACTCTCAAATGGAAAATACCATTCATTCCCATTTCTTATACGGGAAAACTAGTAAGTCACAGAATGTATTTAACTGTGAAGAATTGCAGTTCATGGATCATTGTCAAATATTCTCCTTACATCCATCTTTCTTTTTTCTGCATCTCCAGCCATTTGCACTCTGCAATGTATATCTTGATTTAAATTCACAGTGCTACACAATGGTTTTCATTAGACAATCATGTTGTCCTAATAAATATATAAGGTCATTTTAGTATATACTATTGCTGGAATTAAAACCTGTGAGTGTGACCCTGTCTGCCTAAAGGAGACATTACCTGTCTTCGCTTTTTTTGTTGCTCTCTAAACATGAAATCCTGCAAGAGCTGTTTTCTGTCAACAAAAGCTGAGGGCTCTTGTCTTCTTAAGTGACAACCTTCTCAGAAGCCATGCAGGCTATAAAGAATGATCACAGAAAGCATCCTACCACAAATTAATACAAAATTCATCTTTTTAGCAGACTGCTTTTTCAAACACACGCAGGTACATATGCAAATTAAAATGGTGCTATGATCCTATAAATAATCTACTCTTCTACTATTTAATCTGCAGGATGGAAGAGAAGAATGAGGAAGAGCCTTTTGCTTCTGTTACTAAGCACTTGGTAGATCCTCACATGTTATGGCAACAGGAACTCTATAGCAGGTAAAGAAATAGATAATAAGGTTACACAGAATTCGGCATGCATTGGAAGTGCATGGCGTGGCCCATAAACAACGGTGGTCAGGGGATTTGAAGATACATTGAAAAGCTTCCCCTCCGCACACACAACCACCAGACTTGAATTTCTAGTTCTTTCTAACTTCTGTTCCCAGCAATGACAACAATGTGACTTGAACCAAATCAACAAACAGCATTTTCTATAGTGCTTTAAATATTGGTCAGGCTGTCACTAGCATGAAGCAAAATGCAGAATTGTAAATTAATATTTGGCAAGCAGGTGATATCTGAAAGTGACACTGACCCATAAAAGTATTTTGAGAACCAACTGACTGCAGTCACAGAAAACATTGATGCATTTGCATCAACGCAGGGGAAGCGAAGGTCTCTCCGTCTACCTTGGATGTTCCTCCGCTGTGGGACAGGCTGTCTTCACAGTCAGGGAGAGAGAAGTGATTTTTAATTTAAAAAAATAAATTAAAAAAGATAAACCCCAAAGATTTTGAAGAATTCCTTAAAACACTCATGGAGAACAAATAACAAACGTGTTAATATTAGCTTTCAAAATGTAAAATGTTGTATTAGTGCAAAGTATTGCTATTGTTCCTGCAGGGTTTTTTTGTGGCATGAACTTAGACTGCTTTTGCTGATGAAGCTCTTCAGGTCCCCTGAAAATAAATACCAGTATCATTGGTATAATGATAACATATGCAGATGAGCATGTACACATCCAGATACTTATTTAATTTAGGTCGATTTGCTCATTGTCCCTGTAGGCTGTATTATTGTGTGATTATAGAGCTCTTAATACAAACTCATAACAAACATGAAAATCATATGAGGCGGTATCATACCATCCGTTTTCGGGCAGATTGGCTGAGGATTTCTGTGTACAAACAAAGGGCATGACATTGCATATAGATCTGATCTAAATCTACACAAAATGAAATTAATGTTAAAGTTAAGACTCCAAATTCAATCTGTTATTATGTAACTCAGTTTAATGTAGTGTTCTTCAGGAAGCTGCTCCAAATACTCCTAAATTATTTTCCTCTTCCCCAGAATGAGCATCGTGATTGCTGATATTTGGACCACACTGCAGAAGGTTGTCAACATGAGTTATCTTTCTTGCCACAAGCTTGCTTTAGTCAATGTAGAAATCTGACATTACCCAACAAACCCAGTGTTTCTGGTCACCTGAACAAAGCAACCTTCTTAAATGACATTAGCCTTCAGCTGACATACAACAACCAGCAAAATGCCAGGGCATCTGTCAGTGACATACCCATGTTGTCTGCTGCTGCAGCCTCTCAAAGGGAGGAGGTGGGTTTGCACAAATCTCTACAACATAGCCATGCTGGAGGCAACACAGCAAGAAAAGCTCTTGTAGATACTAACCCCATTACAGTCTCTTTTGGTTCTTTCCACTAATTGAGGTAACAGATTTCTTCATGCATTTATTTCCACGTTTGTGTAAAAAAGAGCTTAGATAAGCATCAAGCCACAGAGAAGGGTTTTTTTAAATCTGTTCCTCATCTCTCTGAAATTTTTATTGTCGTGATTTTTTGTCACATACAAAACTGAAGGAAAGCGTAAAGAGGTGGGTAGAAGCATGCTCCTGTCATGAGAAGGATGCTCAAAACTGGACAAGTATGTGAATGTGCAAAAAAAATTAAAATTCTCTTTTGTCTGTGAAGAGCTGTTATGAGCTATCAACAAACATTTTTCTCTTTATTTTATACTAAACTTCATGCACGGGGGGCAATGGGGATGTGAAGGCCTTGAGAATCTCTTAGCTCTCCTCATTAAACAGAAAATTCTCTCGTGACCACAACCAGAGAATGAGAAAAAAACCTACCACATTAAGTGAAGTTTGCGAGTTGTATTTAGATTTTGGATTTGAGGAAAATAGGGAGAACAGTACAGAAAATGACTCATGCTATTTGAGGAAAAGGTTTGCGTTAAGAAGAGTTTGGAAGAGCTCTGATGATGAATCGTCCCTGATGAGGAGTGGTACCAGAAGACCGATCGATTTTGGTCTGTTGGTAGTCTGTAGAGTGAGGTGACTTCTCTGTGCTCCCCAAATGCTCGATCAATCTTCCCTGACCCATTCTGAGGACCCATGGGGTGGCACTGCGAAGGAGCTCGCAGCCTCACCTCCAGCCTGGCGTCCAAGGGGACATAGGCATGTAGGAATAATAATCCAGTAAAAGATTTACATATTCTTCCCTCCGTCTCACTCCTCCACCCAATTTTTCATTTCATATCACTGTCCCCTGTTGCCGAGAGGAGTTTATCTGTGGTGTTTGGTAAGGGAGCACTAAACACATTAGAGTGCTATTTTAAATGACATCACAACTAACTAGATATTTTAATTGAAGGTAAATAACCAACATTATTGCCATTTGAATGATAGCAATAGTGGAGAGTAATGGCACCACTGAGGAATCAATTGCTATTTCCCTCATAAACCATAAACCATTCAGAGATTTATAATGCTTTTTTAATGATCAGCCCTTCTAGGTGTTGAGCAGCTCCTCCGAGATCCTGAGTCTTCTGGCTGCCTGCTGAAGTCAACAGGAATGGGGGGCGGGGGGTCTCAGTATCACATATCTTTGTGCTCACCAGGATGAAACTTGTCACACCAGTTATCAGTCTCAAGCAAAGGAAAGCTTGGGATTTTATCGCACTGCTCTGATACGGTGTGCCCCAAGCCCCAAAACAGGGACATTTGACTCAACCACTGTTTCGTAACCTGCTTAAGAATAAAAACGCATTGTGCATTTGTGTGTATTTCATGCCCTCTTAAGGTAGGTATAGCAAGTAACCTTGTGTAAGAAACTACGTTGATTGCTTGCTTCCCTCTGCATACCTAAATGTGTTCCCTTCGCATTTTATCTGCCCTGAGACTATTTTAACTAATGCGGTACTATCCAATTCACCAGTTGGTTCAGTGGCATCATATCATGCACAAACACCTGTGGATCCAGAGTGCTGTCAGAGGAAACGTCCCCCGTGTTCTGCACTTGGAAGGACTGTCCCCCTTCCCTGATGCCATGACCCAGAGACAGTGTTGGTGTCTCAGGTTTATTTTTTCAGCTGGAGTCAATCACATATTCATATACTCAGACCCGTGCCGACAAATTCAGCCTCCTTCACTCATGAGAGTATTCTCATTGAGTTCAATGGGATTATCCTCATGGCAAAGGGGATACAAGGCCAGTCATTACATTTTCATTTTTAACTTGCTCTACTTTGGTTTTGAATCAAAAGCAACCTTTTTAAGCTCCAGAGAGCACCTGTGATGTCATCTGAACTCATCAGTTCTCTTTTAATGGACCAAACTGGTCCGTTCAAGCACTATCAAGGATCTTGTGATAATATCGCAAGAGCTGGTTACAATGGTAACGAATCTTGACTCTGGATGTGGGAAGAGAGCACAGAAAAACCCAGCCAAGAGAGATGAACTCCTCCAGCCAGCCAGGAAGGAACCACATGCCCAAAGATGCACGGAATTTATTTTAAAAATCCAAACTTGGTCTGGTGAAAAACAGGAGCATTAATCCCTATATACTCATGTCATGAAAAATATCGCTGTTAATAGGACAAAAGCATGAACAGTAGCCACTGCCCCCTCTCTCTGGTGTAGGTCTTCAGGGATGAGGAGTGTTACCTCCATTGCTAACATTCGGGGGTTTCCAACCCATTTCTAGAGCAATTTACTGAGCATCTGGTGCGCATCCAATCTAAATTTTGAAAAAGCAGCTGACCCAACCTGCTCCTACTTAAGTCAATGACAAAACTCCCATTGACTTCAAGGAGAGCAAAAGCAGACCAGTTGTTAACAGGGAATTCGTGCCTATTGTTCAGCAGAGCATGTCGGACTAGCATGTATCAACTTCATGAGTATCAAAGGGAGTTACTAGAGGAAATCCCCTGAATATTTATGCGATAGTCGGAGGGGAGGGCTGTTTTTCCCTCTCGCACATATCTCTACTGTGATACGTTAGCTATGTGAATGCACACAGTCTTCTTCGCAACTTCAACAACGCTTACAGACCCTCGGATTTCCCTTTGTTCCCTCTGCGGTGGAAGTAGCCCCATGGAAAAACAGGTCTGCGGCACATCGTGGTTCTTCACGGGTTTCCAGAAATACTGAGTCATCTTCAAGAGCCAATGTGGTCTCAGTGGATTTGCTATAGTGTGTGTGTGTGTGTACACAGAAATAATCTGTCCAAATTAGCTTTGGGGGAGCTAAAGGGGAACCAGTTACTTACTGGGGTTTCCCAGAGATTTCCAGTGAGATCAGACAAGCTCCCAGGAGGGATTCAGAACAAACAGAACAACCCAATATGACAGTGTATCTAGTTTCACGCAGATTTTAATTAAACGGGACCAGCAAGATTTGAGCCTGCGTGCTCACCATAATTTACAAGTAATTTTTTTTTAGACAGCACATCAACTCTGTCCATATTACCAGGACTCTGGGAAACAGGCAAAGTGTAACCATAACGTATGCTTTAAGGCCCATATGTATTTCCACCTTGTGAGACTCAGGAGACTGCAGGGAGTGGAGTTTCACAGAATAAAAGCGGTGACTGCGGCAGAATTGGGATCATCCAGCCTGTAGTTAATGGAAATGCGTCTTCCCATCACATCGTCATGATGTAGCATACAAATCTAGACCTCAGTCAGACAAACATTTACACCATGTACTTAGTTTTTGTGCCTAGAGGAGCCCAACTGCCATGGATGGCACTGGTAACGTGGGACAAAATAAGGAAAACGAGAGTGTGAGTATTTGTAAGCAGAACCTCAAAACATATGTTTTTAAAGGGTGAGAGGGAATGAAAGTGTGCTTCATTATACACTTCAGATGATCCAGTCTCACCGCTCATTCAAGTTCTGGGTTTGACAGCTTCCCACTGTATCCTTTATATATCACCCGTTGTGACTAAGCATTGAGGGGACATGCAATCATTAATCACCATTATGGATTTCTTCCCTTCTGTTGGGTTTGACTTGCAAGCTTAGGGGCAGATCCTGCAGCCTTTACTCCTTCCTGCAGTCCTTTGCCCCAGCAACCAGCCCTACTTCACTCACAGAGAGCTCAAAGCGCTGCAGCCGTCTGCAGGATCGGGCGCCGAGTTTCTTACACCAGCGTCCCATTCAAATATGCAATGGGTCTTACTCCTTAGCAGGAATTAACAGAAAGTTTGAACACTGCATTATTAAATTAAAAGGTTGCAGTCTGCCACAAGATGACTTAAGCAGGACTCAGGAGTATGTGTCTGTTAATTTTAATGCTCTGTCTCAAAGTACAGAACTCTGGACATTTCCAGCGTCATATTTAAAACATGGTACATCCACTAATACGTGATCTGGTGCATTAATGGACCAAATTAAGTTACAGGTATGAATTTTACATAAAATGGATTAATATTATATGTCATGGAGGAATTTTAAATACTCCATCTCCATGCATTTTTAATAGTTATGTGCTCTA
>NW_008825071.1:8753092-8780948 GCF_000699105.1 Pygoscelis adeliae
TTCGCTTCCGACCAGATGTGAGCGGTGTGTCCCGCGGTGGCAGGAGGTTGTCGGACTCGAGCAGGAAAAGTTGCGACTCCGCCCCGGGATAGAGGACCGAGCCTAAACCAGACTTTAGAAGCGTTGTAGCTCTTAAGGGACCGAGCAGCTGAATCTTGAAGCTTTACTAATCTACCAGAGCATTTGTAGATATATTTGACATCTATTGTTTAAAATAGATGGATTTTATTGGGGCCCAGGGAACTTTCTTCTCCCTGCAGGAATGTTACATATTGTATAGATAAATGAGTGACATTTCATACTGTGTATATATAGAGATGTTCTATAAGTGTGAGAAAAGTATATGCTTTAATAGACTACTGTAATTATAAAATATTTTTAATTAAATATTTTTTTGTAAATATTATAAAGGTGTATATGTTTTTTTTAAATCTGTGGGAGTATCTCTTTAGAAAACTACGGCTCGAGTACGGAGCTGCTAATATGGAAGTATCTTGAATGTTTAGGGCTTTTTTTGTCCCCAAATGTCCTTTAGACTCGGAAGTTACAGCTATAGCTAGTGGTCCTGCATGATTGCATGAGATGTCTAATTGCAAATAAACTTGTTTGGAGTCCATACAAACGTGTTTTCCTCAATCTAGACTTAAAATGTTTGTAAGTGTATTATACATTTTGAGACTACACTTTTGTCATTTAAGCACAGGCGTTTTTAGTGCATTCTATAAAAGTAGCAGTAAGATGTAGTGGTTTTTTACTGAGAATAGAAGAACAAATTCTATCTAGATTTTGCATTATGGGGGCGATGCTTTAGATCTTTAAGCAGCTTTTCTAAAATCTGCTGTTGCATCAGATCAAGAAATTTGTTCTGGAACTTCATTTAGCACCAAAAGGTTCTATTGCAAACTTGCGTTCCTACAGCCTAATAATAGCTTAAAAAGTGAAAACAGTTCTCTGCTTGCAACCAAAGGGCAAACCATTAACAATACCAGTTGCTGTTTCCTTCGTCCAAAGAGTATTAATACTGAACTGCTGAAAGGCACATGGGCAAAGTCATTATGATCAGTGATGTAAATTCATCTTAAAATGAACTTCAGTAGACCAAAAATCTGATAACTGCTTCAAGATTATTTTTCTAGTACAAAATGACTCTCATTTCACTGCAGCTATGTTACAGTTAAAATCCTGTTTAATCTCTGTGATGTGTAACTACTACATGTGAACATTAAACTAGATTTACCTGTCTTTATCTGTGATTCTTCAGCTTATTTCTTCAATTCTCTGAATTTGCATATTCTCTTCACTTTTTTCTTGTATGTACCATTTGACGGGCGAATTCACTTTACAGCAGGCTTTTGTACAATCAAGTCTTACAGACTGTAAACTCATGTGCAGGCTCAGTGAAAGATGCTCATTTTGTGTGATCAGTAGCCTGCGCACTAGTGGAACGGGATTTTCAGAGTGGGAGAATTAAGTAGGATTTAATTGGGTGCTTTGTAAATAGCTAGCCAACTGTGTGTGTAACATGGTCTGTTTGACTAAAAAAGAGAGGATTTGTTTCAGGTTATACAAGTGTCAAAAGTAACTATAACCCAAGGGATGACTTATATTAAATTAAATATTTATGAGGAAATTAACTGCTGGGGTCATTAGCTATTGACTACAGTGATAATGTCAACAAGATGACCATTTTCTTAATCAAAATGATTGTGTAAAGATCAAATCAAAAAGTGGCTAACACATCTGCAACCGTAAGGCTTCCTGTCACTGCAAATGTGTTGAAGGCAGGGACATTTCACAGGCTGAGCCCTGACCTGAGGGATGGGGAGTGGGTCCCTGCATTGTTTTCCCCCAGCTCGGATGTTATAATAGTAGTTTAATGAGTAAAATACATGTTCTTGTCAAATTAAGTCAAGTCATGAACCTCTTATCCTGTGTTTCCAACTAATTCAGTGACGGTAAGAATGCTATCAATAGGGTTTTTTACTGCAGTTTGGGGATTCTTGCAGCGTTTAAAAAAAGAAAACATTTTTCCAAAGGAATGGTTTGAATTTACCTTTATTTTCTTTGTTTATCCTATTAATATTTGCAGTCTCACACTTACTTCAGCTTGTATAGCTCAGCTTATTTTGTATACAGCTTTTCAGTAACATTAGTTCTCAATACCCTCGTTTGTTTCTATCCGCTGTTGCCAAATTACAGTATTCTGTTACACAGAAGAGGAAGCAAGCAAAAGGTGCTGTCTTAAAATATGAAACTAACTTGTAGAGTTTCTATGTATCAAAGCTCGTGTATCCTGGGAGAGCTGATAAATCACTGAACTACTCTTCAAGGGAGAGTGTACCAAATCCCAGATTGTCGCAGGCCAGGGCAATCTCCCATGGAGTTTAGCAGCTTGAGGATTTGGTTTTGCTTTTTAAAAAACTTTCGGTGCAACAAGTTAGGACCTTTTGAAAATGAAGTCGTATTAAAGAGCTGTGAAAATTCTTCCCGTTACACAGTATTCTTGACAAATGTGAAAGCCTGCATATAACACCCAAAAAAGCTCTATCAGAGCCTAGTAGCTGCTGGTCTTGATTTATTCCTTACGTTATGTATGAAACTGTAGGCAAGGAATATCTAATTGCTTGCTTCCTAATGGCTGGAATCAGTACAGTCCTAAATACAGCCATACTTATTTTTGTTTTTCAAAGATTTTAGAGTCTTTCATCATATTTTAATCCCATATCTTGTTTAAATCATGTTCTCCATATAGCAAAGGGCATAAATGTTTGAACAAAGGCAAATTAAAAGGACTCCTTCTTCTAATGCCTTGGATTTTCTCTTAGTCACAAAAGCATTCCTTAAAAGGAGCTTTTTGATTGCGTGATGAGAGTTGTGGTGAGGCTGCCAGATTAGGAATTAGGATACCAAATTCTGTTCCCAGCTCTACTACTGAGGCTCTTTTGTGACCTTGAGCAAGTCACCAGCTGTCAAACAAACTTCCAGTTTCCCATTTGTAGTGTACCGGTGGCAACATGTACTCATCTTTATAGAAGCAGGGAGATGAAGCAGACAAAATGCGTTTACGTTTTTACTTCATCTTTGTTGGGGGGATTATGTTTTGGGTAGGAAAGGAAGCGTAGAAAAAAGCTGGGGTGATTATCAGGAAAGCCTTCCTAAGGAGGAGCCGATTGGGAAACACATTGCTAGTAGAGGCTGCGAGGACTCTCTTGCTTGGGACACTGAAATTGTAAAGGACTAGAAAATGGTCTCAAGGAGGAATAGATGAGGGATCTAGGTCTTTTCCGTTCCTAACTCGTATGCTGTCTGCAGAGCGCAGTGATGGATACTGCTAGTGCTGCATGCGTGTTTTGGTGAGCTGTGGTGCGGAGGTCCCAGTCCTTGCAGATGCTGAGACTCCCCTCTGAAATTTCCAAATGATAGGAGGTGTTCATTCCATGTAAAAGCCAAATGTCAGCTCTTGCGGTGATAACTACATTTTCCCTGCTGTTTCACACTGGAATGGTACTTATTTTCACTTTCTAAACCATATAGTGTTGCATTTAAGCAGTTGTTGCGTTTTCAGCCACAAGCAAAGTGGTCATAAGGAATGCCATAGCTGTCCTGCTGGTTGTTCTGAGAGTTAATGAATAAACCGTGTATAGGATAAACAGGTTTATGCAAATGCAGAGCAGCACTTTACTATTATTTGTATTTTCAATGCTTTTGTAGCTGTAGAAGTCACATTTTTGTGAAACCTTTGCAGCTGGAAAGAAGAAACCATGGTACAAGCAATTCAAGTAATTGTTTTAGATGCAATGCAATTTACTGGCTTCTCCAATAGTAAGGCTTACAGTACTAAATGGTGTGCTTCCAAAACAGTATTGAAAACGTTTTGCTCTCCAGTCCCAGAACATGTGATCTGAAAACACACGCTAAATATATTCCCCCCATACAACTGCTTGCTCTCTTGCATTAGAAAATCCATCCTTTACTCTTATTCCTGTCTAAGAGAAAACTTGCATGCAGCGCCTACCAGGAGAGCCTGCTTTCCCAAATGCCCAAAGCAGGCATGTACTCACCAGCCCTCGGAGCACATCTGAGCTGAGCTGGGGACCAGGTGCCTCGGGGCCGCGCAGCACTCGGGAGCTCGGCTGTGGGCAGCTGCCGGCCGAGCGCCAGCATCGTGCGGGCCAGAGCCGGTCTCTCAGCCACCACGTCCTGGCCGTGCCTCCTTGACAAAAACCCTTTTCCCCTTCACGGCCTGGAAAAAAAATTCACAGGGGCCAGGCTATGGCGTAGACTGCTGTGTGATCACAGCAACGTGGGCAGGAGGGGAGATAAAATTCTAAGTTGGCATCTCTCCTCCTCAGCAAAACATCTGCCGGAAAAGAGCTGCGTCACCCACAGAGCACTGGGGAAGGAGCGGTGCAAACCCTGCCGAGTGCCGCGCTCAGGCACAAGCACAAAGCTGGAGTCGTTGGAAAGATGCTGGTGAGCGATAGACCCAGCTGCCGGGTGCACTAAGTATTGCAAGGCAACGTTTCCCCCCGGTTTGCCCCTCTTGAAGGTGCGCGAGGGGAGGCAAGACCATTTGCAACCAGCACTCAGCTGCGCTGACGCAGTTGGGGACCTGTAAGAATAGCCATAAAAAGCACCTCCCTGTATACCAAGGTGAAAACAGTGCCGGTAGGCTGTGGTACCCCGGCTGTCCCCCACCACGATCGGAGGGACATGGGCAGGGAAAGCAGAGCGCTCTTCTGGCAGCTTATTTCAAAGGAGAGGACACGTCGGTGGCTGGAACGAATCGGTCCCCATTTGTCATTTCTTGGCCTGTAGGGAGAAGGGCTGGCGCCCAGGACTTTGGCACGCAGAGACAGGAGCAGCCCCTCCGCAAGAGCCCTGGGCGTGCAGCCCTCCCCACGCGAAGTGCGACGGCAGTGCTGAGCGGGACGCGGGGCAGGGCAGGGCAGCTCGGGCTTTTCTTCCTTTGATGGGCATGGAACACACTTTGACATGGTACGAGGGTTGGTTTTTATTTTCTTCCCCTTTTTTTTTTTTCCTTTTCTGTTTTAACCTTCTTTTAGCCTTGGGTTTGCTTGCTTTTTTTTTCCCCCCCAAAGATAATGTGTTTATCAACTGACAGGATACGCTTGTTTCTGGTAAAAGAAGCACTTTGACAATTTTCACAACATGTATAATTTACTTAAGGACCATAATAGCTTCTTCTGAGCTGTGTGTCATGTAAATAAATATTCCAACGATTTTTAACATGCATATTATGTACTCCATAGATCAATAGCTCCTTTGAAGCTGTTATAGTTTACCCTGTAAGTTCCTGTTCAGACATTTTTTAATATGTATTATTTATTCAACAGGCTATCTCTTCATTCAGAGATGCCGGTGTCTATATCTGTAGCAGTCTAACATCTATATCTTGTTTAGAATATTTCAAAATTAACACTGCTCAGCCTTTTCAGCAGGTTGGAAAGATCCCCATGAAAATGTGGAAACAGGAAAGAATAGTTCAAATGAATGAGACTGTAACATACATCCATTTCGGATCAGGTTATTAAGACTCCTTCCGCTGCCCCCCTCTACCTGCTCCACCAGCCTGGGAAACACACAGGGCCAGAAACGGGTTATGTGTGTGGGCTGCAGCGCACGTAATGAATCCTCGGGAGGGTTTGGGAGGGCAGCAGTGCCTGGCCTCAGAGGGGCAGGAGGACAGGGTGCCACGGGCCAAGCAGTTCCCTTCGCCTTCTGCTGTGTCTGTCCAGAGACCGGGGGATCCCTGCTGGAGTATCGGCGCGCTGGGGGAGCAAAATGACATTGCCTTCTCCGGCTTCAGTGGGGAAGCAGTTTCTTGGTCCATGTACAGGACAGGCTCACCGGGTAAGTAGAAGCTAATATACCAGCACTGGTTTGTGAGCTGCCCCAGGGCTTCAAGTGCCAGCAGGGTTTTTTCAGGGTTTGGGGTTTTTTTGGGGTGCAGCTCTGGGGGCTCCATGCCAGGCAATGAGCACAGCCAGGGGCAGCTGTGAAGGTGCGGGGCACATGGAAGTGAAGGCATGCACACAGATGACTTCATGCCTCTGCAGCTATTAGCCAGGGCAAATCTTTTTCTGTTCCCAGAGGGTGGGGGAGCAGGCAGAAGTTATATCCCCACCAACAGAAAGCTGCAAGGGGAACCCAGCAAAGCTCCCAGGCCCTTGCAGGAATAGCCCACGAGATAAGAGGGCCTGTGACCTCAGTGCAGGCTAATGAAGGAGGAGAACCTGGGCCGAGAAAGATAAAGTTCCTATTTAAATGCAGACGTCTGCAACAATAGAGGTGGAAACATTAAAAAAAATTGCTATCAAAGTCATTTGCTTGTAGTATGAAAGCTTTTGTCTCACCTTGTTTAAACAGTCCCACTCCTGTGTTTAGTTTGCTTGTGTTAATATCCTCCAGAGGCTTCATCATTTGCTATTGATGAGCATACCAAAAAAAAAAAAGGGGGGGGGGGGGGGGAATGTTGCTGTCCATGCAATTAATTCTCTTTCCAAGTGCTTAAAATTCAGCATGTCCCTTCGGTTCCAAAGGTGCTAGATCTTCAAAACCAGCAAGCTGCTCACAGTCAGCTGGGAAACCCCAAGTTGTTTTGGAGCACATAAAAACGTTCAGTGCTGATAAATACCCACACGGTGTTTTGTACCTTCATAATTTGGGATTCCATTTACTTGGCATATGCAATAAATAAAACAATAAATAAAATATGCTCCCTGCCTCAAGGACATTTCTCTACATAAGTTGCAGCCCAATATACAAACTCTTTCCAAACCAGCTGGCACTATGCAACTACCATACTTCCTAAACACAGGGAGACCTTCTTACAGCTGACTACAAACAACGCTGTTTAAACCATAATGGAAGCATCTATGGATAAGGCTTTTAGTAAGAATGTAAAGCAATAGAAATAGAGCACTACTTTAGCTGGAAAACAGGCAAATTGTTCTCGTTAGCCCTTTTTGGTGAAAAATGCTTCTACCTAAAGCATTGGAAACTCCAGTGACTCAGCTCTTGATCAAATGCCCATCAAAGTCTTTCCATCACCTTCAGCAGATGTCGAATGGCAAATTCACATAAATGGGTACATTTAGGGCTCTGTAGCGCTCTGCTCTGCATGGACAAAATCCCATTATGCCTCGTCCAGGCCTCAGTTGGGAGCTAGGTTTTACCATTTTTTACCAATTTACTCCAGACCTACACAGTTGTCACTGGTGTAAGAAGTTGGGTGCAGCCTTTGACCAAGCAGAACGGCACAGGGCTCACAGCTTTTAACTTTCCCCTATTCTAAAACCATGACAACTCTTTATGCAAAGAATTACGAGACTCAATAGCAGCAGCAGCTCCGACAGGGCTAAACGGTGAAGGAAATAAATCGTGAGGCCAAACCTGTCCCCAGCTTGTCCTTGGACGCGGTTTCCTGTTCATCTCGGTGGGTTTGGGATTAGGGCCTGGCACAAACACCCAAAGAGTTATAAAATCCTCTTTCCTGTCGCAAGGTGGGTTTTGAGTTGAGTTTTGCCGTGAGTTTGGCCATGAGTTTAGCCGAGTTTAGCGGGCGCGGCAGGGTTGGATGCTCGCTGCCATCGATTGCTGGGAGCGCTTGCATCATGTTCGAATGAATGCTAAATATAAACAGATATCTCAGTCTGTGTTTGCTTGGATTCATTGAAATATTAAAACAAATGCTTGTGTCTGTGTTGCAGGGCAAGGTCTTCTTTATTTTGCTGGGGCAATAGCCATATTGAAACAAACTGTATTTTGTTTTCTTTCAGACAGGTGTGATGGCACACCTGCGGGAGCTCAGGCTTGAATAGCAACTCGTAACCTTTTGTGGGGAAGGTGGGGGGCAAATCCTGCTTAACAAGGATGTCAAACTGATCTTTGTTCCTTTCTCCCGACCAAGTATCTGTGGCAACAAACTGGAGACAGGTAAACAATCAGCTTCTGCTACCGCAAGCTTTCCATTTACAGTTCACCAGGAGCTCTTATTATATGAAAGGAAAGGGTGGATGTGGTGTCAACACAAGGTAATAGTAATATTATTTGAACAGGTGTGTGGGGTGTTGCTAAAGTGAGAGAACGGGCGAGCGGTAGGGAGCAGTTAGTACAGGGCTGTGCATGTAATAACCAGAGCTCACCCGCGTTTATTATCATAACAATCATGTGCGGTGATAGGTTTCACAATGAGCTGCTCTGATTTACCTGGTGCATTAAACCAGTTTTGTTGTTTCTCGCTTCCTAACTCCCTGCTGGAAAAGAGCCTGAGAAGATACGCACGCTAAAAATTCGGTGGGCAGACCCACTGTGCATGCAGCTACAGATAGATAACCCACCAGGTCACAATTATCCCCCAGCCTCCGCTCCTCCACAGACAACTTTGCTGCTGATTTACATCGGTGGAAGAGAGAAAGCAGATTAGGTATCTCAGGACTGCATTACAAAGGGATGGCAGGTTTGCGGCGAGTGTTAAGGCACCTTGGAATAGGGAGAGTCGAGTACCTCAGCAGTTTTGTCTATACATCTATTCTCTGTAATGCAGTTAATTTTAATAATGTATTTCCAGTCTGTGATGTGTGTTATATTGATATGTATCTATGATTCAAATGTATATTCATCTCTGTGTGTATAGAGCTAGATGGATATCCTTTCAGCAAGAAAACTGTATGCCACAATAGAGAATGGAAACAGTAAAAATAATCTTTTGGATTCTACTTTTAAAGGGCCGACGGGAATTACATTAGAAAGGATTAATGCAGTAGGTACATACCTTGCTGAAATTTGCATGTTTCCAGTGTGGGAAAGTGGGAAACAAAGGAAAAAATCATACCCTGATATGCTCTCAGAGTAGAGATATATGCTATGATTCACTGAAGACAGCTATGGAGGTTACAAAACAGAAATTAAGAGATGATATAAATTACGTGCGGGTGTTCTAGACAATTAGACAACTCATTGGTCCATTTGCAATGCTGCTCGTAGCTTTATATCAAATCTGATGAAAGAGTGGCAAATTGTAAGCAAGGATATTTTGTACTCTCTCTCTCTTCCCTGTCCTTAAGCCCTACTTTGTTTAGTGAGATCTTAATGCGTATCCTGAGTATTTTAATAAGAAACTATTGCATGCCACGGGTTTGCGCAAACAGTAGTTGTATTATTACAGGGGCTGAATTAATCTTCCAAGCGTCCATTTGTGTCACTCAGATCAGGCAGGGTTTATTTGCGAAGGGCTGACCCTGCTTCCTGGCAGGTTTGCTTGGAGATGCCGTGCCAGATTCCCTCCAGCCGAGGCGAAAGGGTTTGGCTGGCATATCTCGGGGACCATGGGGACAGCCACACGGCAGGGGCTGCCATCCGAGGGAAAGCAGGGCAAGCGGCTGTGGGGACAGCGGCACCAAGTCCTGGGTTTGACAGGCTCTTTCAGGGATTCTTTAGTGGGTATTTAAGGTGGGTAGGAAGCAAGTATCCTCAAGCCCGGGTTTGCATCCTTCCGGTAACGCAGATTTAGCCCGAGATCACGGAAGAAACCTTTATTTCAAGCAGCTTGCTCCTTCTTAAGCAGAATTGCCACAACTTCAACATTTCCCTGTGTACAGATTTCATTAAGTAAATGCTTAATAGCAGGGTGGCTGTCACCTTAGGACAAATATTTTAGAAATCCCTTGTTAGTCACATCAGGTGTGCGTCTTCAACACTGCAACATCTGTTATTTGTTAGATGCAAACAGAGAAGGAAAATGGGTATTATTTGCCCTACCCCGGGCTCTTCAGTGATTCAGGCAACCTGGCTGAAAGTGGCAGAGACAGTGCTGACAGTACAGTTATTTCAGGACGGTAGCATTTCACCAAATGTTGAGTGGGGGGTAAACTACGAAGTGTTGTATTACGCTTGGGTGCCCTCTAATTTTTTTATGATCCAGCACGTACTTTAAATACTTTTTGTTCCATAGAATTTCCATGTAAAAGTCAATGCTGTGCTGCTGTTCAAGCAGAGCAAACGTTGGATGGACAAACAGAAGGTAAGTCATGGTCAGCCCAAAGGAGCATACTCTTGATCACGAAGGTCCAGGCTTCTGGATTAAAACGAGCAGTTGCATTTTGATCTTTCTTTGCGTGTTTGATTATTTCACACTAGAAGAGACATATTTTGGTGTTGCAACACAAAACTCTTACTCTGCTTTGGATGGGCTTTGCCAGTTTTTAAGCAGATACTTACGTAATAAAAAATAACAGCCTGGCAACATTTTAGGCATAGTTTGAACAATTTCATTGCATCAGGACTTTAATGAGAGAGAAGTGGACTCTTTAATTACCTCAGACACAGTTTAACACTTCATTCATATATGGTATTTATCCGCGATGCCTCAGTCTATTATTAGTTGGCTGTCGCAGTGCAAAAGTTGGTGGCAAAATCATTGCGATATGCTGCAGAGACAGCGCTACAGCTACACGACAGACTATGCAAAGAATTCCTTGAACATATAGATGGGGTGTATTCATTAATATCGTCGATCAATTAAGAGCTTTTTTTTTTTTTTTGGTAAATACAAAGTCCTAGGAACATAGCATTTCTTCCATTAAACGTTATTTTTCAGAACATGATGTGTGTATTTTGTGACTGCTGATTTTCACTTGCTGACATTCTTCTACACGCTTGGAGTCGTCCCCTTCCTTTCAAGCAGCCTAAGTAAAATGCTGCCCTCTTTTGAATTTCAGGATGCAGTGCACCTCCTGGCAAGAGGGCTGCCCGGGGAGCGGGAGGCATTGTATCCTGAAAGATGCTAGTGACTCCTGCGGGGCTGATGAATGACAAGAAAGGCAGCACTATATTTTATACTATTAAATAGAGGAGTTAGGAGAGTTCTTCTGAAGAACGCAAATTCTCTAAAATATAAATTCTCTCCACTTTATTTTGAAAAATTGGAAAACAAGCAAAGACACCCTACTCTGTTATGGAAATATCTTAGCTAGGGAAATTTCATTGTCTCCAGTGCCTGAATAGAGGGAAGGACAAGTCCTGAAATTCTTTGGACTACTTTAAATGAGTCTTCACTCAAATTGCAATAATTTCTTTGACTATTTGAGTTTTGAGCTTTGCTGAATGCCCATCTAGGTCTTGCAGTGGGAGGAAAACCTTTTTTCTGATAGGCCTTCTCTGAAGGAAAGAGGATGCAACTGGCTGCTGCTGGTCCTCTGCACCAGAAAAGAAACACTTAGGGTTACTCTAGTGTATAATAACCCCCAAAGTTTGCCCATTGGTGTGGGACCACTGATGTGGTGGCTGTAGAAACCAACGTCTCTCTGCCTTGAGCAGCTTAGCCGGGAGATGTGTCTCCAGCCGGAGGGAGGAGGATGTTTCTCCAGCTGTTTCTCCTCTTCACTGGAAAGCAGCTGCATGGATAAGGCATATGCTTGTGCATCTTCCTTCAAGGAGGGAATATAAAGGAGACCTTGTGGGAAAAGCTATGCTGGAGCAGCTACCACCTCCATTTCTTCAATAGGGGCATTACAAAAAAACGCTCTCCCTTTATCCCTTTCTCCCATACACACCGCGGCGCGACACATCTTTCTGCTGGAGGCAAGGGGTGCAAAGGACCATTACATCATGTGTCAGGGGGACTGTCTATAAGGAGTCATACAGAAAACTAGCATCCCTAGGAGGGAAGGCATGCAGTTTTTGGCCTGTAGTATCCCAGAAGATGCCAGTGCACGTGTGAGAACCAGGTCTCCTGGATATCAGATACTGCATGAGAGGAATGTGAAGGGGGGCATGCGTTGTGGAAGAAAGGGAGAAAAACATGCATGCTCACCTAAAACCATGTTCTTTTTCTTCCCTGTTACTATTTAACAGTTTTTTTTCTGAACATACAGCTCCCCACCAAGCCCTCTTACAGTTCTCGGAAGCTAGAAGACAGGTAGGCAGCAAGGAGCAATATGCAGGCAAAATGATCGGGCTAACAATAGCTGTGCATCTTGTTAGTTACATGATTTATGCAAAAGGGCATGCTTCTTAATATTTATCTCATTTTTCTGCACCTACAGATTCTTTTTGACACAAAAGTGAGGGTGATCAATCCCAAATACCATCTGAAACAGGATAAACAGAAGGGGACTGGGCATGTATATGCCACTGGTACTGTATACTATCTCATATATATTAAATATGAGACAAGGTAATAAAAATAAACAATACAGTATTGTGTCAGTTGCAGCTCAGACAGTAACAAAATATTGCCACATTTTTTCTTACAAAGCTGGCTGTGTGGTGGCTGGAAAGACCCCTAAAGCATATAAAGCTCTTATCTTCATACATTTCCCTAAAGAATAATAGATCAGTTGGTGCTCTGATGCTGTTTTAATAATGTACAATTTACAATTCATTTGGTTACCAAGCACTCACAGAATAATTAATTTCACAGACCCTTTCTACACATTCGCATGGTTTATGACAGTACGGAGGGGAGATGGGGAAACTGTGTCCCCCCTACCATCACAGGAAAGTGCCTGGATGGCGCGTCACCTGGCTGGTCCGCAGGCAGTCCTGCCGCTGTAGGGGTGACAGGGCTCGATTTCCCCTTTCCTTCTGCCCCCAGATCCGGCCCGCCTTTCCCATTCCCATACATGAACATCTCCATGGGGGATGTTGCCCCGGACACAAGCCCGGCTGAGCCCGCAGCACCCCGGTAGCATTGTGCCAGAGCTGCCCCATCTGTCCGGGATGCGGTGGGCGTGTGGCCCACCCCGCCGGCCCTGATAAATGCTGCAAGCGCTGGAGCAAAAGCTAAGGTGAGCCAAGGGGAAGTCTCAAGGACAAAAGGCAGGTGACGAGTCCTCAGTGCCTCTCACTGATGCCTCCCTTCACCCTCGCAGCCAGGGACAGAGGAGTCTGGCAAGAACACAGGTATTGCTTCAGCCAGCAGCGACTGCCCATCTGAGACTGTCAGCGCATGAGCCCAAGCCTAATACCATTTCACAGAATCAAGACATGAAAACTGGAGGGAAAGACTCGAGAAGCCAGCAGAATACACGTTGTTGGGGGTTTTATTTCCACAGTCTCATTGTTTTTCCCTTTATGGGGAATCTGTACAGTTGCCTGAGAGACTTAAATAATGGACTCTCTCTGCAATGAAGGGAGCTGCTGTTCTGTCATGTCTTGCACATCAAAGCAATTTTTTCAAATCTACGTTTACCTCTTTGATAAAGACAACACTGGGAGGAATTCAGCAACTACAGAGAACCTGCAGGTCTGCGCATCCACCCAGAGCTTGCTTTGACAGCAGTGTATGAATCGCTATTCAAGTGCTGGTTTTGTTTCCATTATCAAATAAACAGGGCTTTCCTTTTCTGAATTTCCCAAAGATTCTTTTCCTTCTTGAAGTTCTCAACTCCTATACGTGTACAGTGTATGTATACACATATATGGATACTCATGTATATGTGTACAAACATATATATATAACCATATATGCCTGAGGGTTGAGGTCCCAGTTTGTGAAGGTTCAGCATACAATCCTGGATATAAACACACAAGTATTCACACTGAAGTGCAGCTTAAAGCTAGGCTTACTAACTTTCTACAGCTAGAGATGCAGTTTCTTTCTTTTTTCCTAGATGTTTAAAAGCTGTGAAAGGCACTGTTTTCTTCTGGGGACTGAAGAACATTGTAAGTCAGAGCAGTAAATGTTTCATTAACCCCTACGGGGTCCTGTGTGATTTTCACAAGGCATTAACTGTAAGAGGTACATCTTCTCTTGCGCTGCCTCTGCAGCTGGCTATTCAATCTTCTGGCATTCAGCCTATTGATTGAGTTTCCTGATCTCTTACTTGAACAAAGATGTGGTGAGGCAGAGGCCATGAAATACTGCTTTCACATCTTGTTTCCATATAGGATTTGGCAGCCAATTGGCAACACATTGAAGACCTGCAGCTCTTATTTTTCACATCCATAGAAACTTGACTCTTCTGTGAATCAGGGCATATCTATAAACATAAGTAACCAAAAAATATGATTAAAGACATCATGAAGTATTTGTAAAAACAACAGCAACAAATGTTGTTACTATTATCAATTATTCTTATTTGCAACATAATCATAATTAAAAACTTGAGTGGTTCATGTACTGCAAGGTTCACTTCACACCAGGGCTCAAAATCTCTCCCCCACAGTTAGGTTTGCAGGGGGTTTAAAGCAATGTCTGTGTGGCATGGGAGGGTTGATGCAGTCCCGACTCCCCAGGAGAGCGCTGGCCTCTCTTGTGCCCGAGAGAAAGCACCCAGGAAAACCTGATGCAAACTCTTCCTAAGATGTGGGAAGTAGTGAACCTGAAAAATTTTGCTTTTAACCTTTGAATATCAAAGGGTCAAAATTTAGCCTTCAATCCAGGTGACTTTCACTTACTGTCAAGGAATACATGAATGTCTGTGTAATTACCTATTATCTGCTTTTTTACCTGTCTCATTTCTCTCCCATACAATATTCCTCTTAGCATCATTTCTCTTTTCAGTTCAAAAATATTTTGTTTTTATTTAATGTTGCTCAAGAAATTAATACAACTGTGTTCATAAAATTCTTGCAGGCACCAACCTGATTGCAAGACAAAACTCTCTACTTTGAATTTCCAGGTCTGTATCTATCAAAGAAAAAAAAAAGCATAGCATTGCTATGAAGTATTATTTGCTTTATTTCAGCATTTTTTTCAATACTGAAATCAAATAAAAGTCTCTCAGATGTAAAAGTAAAGTTGACAATGTTTAAACCCACAATGGCTTAACAGCATTGCAGAAATGATAGCATTTATCAGAAATACATAGAAAGACATTTTAAGTTGAACACCTATTATTCTTTTCTCTGAAAAAAAATTAATTATCTGGCAATCAAATCTAAACAACAGCTAAACCAATTCTCTTTCTTTTATGATCACGGGGGGAAGAAAGAGTCTCTTCTTGTTTCTTAGTCCATATTGAATATGAGGTGGCAAGGAGACAGCCTCTGCAGTGGAGGAGAAGTCAGGGGTCCAGGCTGGTGTCCACGTCATCCCTAGTTAGTCCTGTTAGACACCTTCCTTCGGATTCACTCCTTGTGAACCCACGGGGACTATTGACAGCAGAAGGTTAAATGCGGTTTGACATGGAGGCCAGCTGGCACAAGATGGCCTACATCCATTCTCCTAACCCTCCTTCCCTCCCAAAATGCCTGTTGGGAACCATTCCTGGCCAGTGCTAACACCTGAGCTGTGTCCAGGGATGGCTGGGGAGAGTCATACTTGACCCAAGCCAAAACCATGCCAGGGACCACTCTAACAATTTAACAATCTGGAAAATTGAGCTCCAGCACCTGGGGACGTTCCCTGGCGCTGTTTCCTTGACTATCTGCATGTGGCCACACAGAGCAAACCAATTCGATAAAATACCAATAAGATGACACTTTCAGTGCAGGGTTGCACGTTGAAATGCATGACAGCAGACACTTTCAACATACCGACCAAAATATTACATTGAAGTTTTGCAAATCAACTCATAAGTGTTGCAATTGTTTTTAAAAGGGAGCCTAAAATTTGCCAAAAAGGGAGTCAGAACCCTAAGTTGAAGGGAAGTCAAGGTAATGCTTAAGCGGCTTATTCATTAAAAGCTACCACTTGACTTTCCACAATGCCAACGAAAGGCTTCACGGAAGGAATGCAAAACAACCAGGTGAAGCTCAAAGAAAAAAGTGTCTTTTCGGTCAAGGACAAAATAATCACGTCATCTCGAGATGTGACAGGCCAACTTACACAGCTTTGATTTTACCGGCATAACTACCTGGCGCTTTCTGTGATCAAGATGCCCACAGCTGTAATCTAACGTGATCTGGAGCTTATTCACTGATCACAGCTGTGTAATTTCAGGTAACATGCTTCCCTTGTTTAGTTTTGTTTAACATTGTTAAATATATAGTCAGACCATCTGCACAGTATTTTTTTAAATTGGAAATTACAACCATAACTTCCTTTTTATATATCAATAAACTAAATAGCAAAATTTCAAAGGGATCCTTCTCTACCAAACACTGAAGCAGAATGTTTGTCCCACGCCACACCATTGCCTAATTGCACACTAATTGAACAAACGTGATTAAATATTTCAAGATCTTTACTAATTGCCTCTATTTTAGCTTTAAAATTTGCTTGCCACCAACAAATTTAATGACACTGGTGTCTAGTCATCAGCAAAAAACCCAAGAGTTGCTCTTTAAAATGTACCTAGTCAGAATATTTACTGATTGTGCATTGTTGTTTCCAATGTAGCTTAATTAGAAATCCAATCAGTTCTCTAAGTCTAATTATACTTGATTTGTAGATTCAGACTATGATACATAATGAAGCTAAGCAGCTAACAGTAAACGTGCTTGAAATGTAACAATAAGAGAAATATTTTTAATGCATGCCTTGTTATCATTTTAGAAACTCCAAGTGATATATGAGATCAAACACAAAGGGAAATACAGAGATTTATGACTCAATAGATTTTAAAAAAAGCCCATGTTTTATCCTACAGCAATATAACTGGTGTGTGTTTAGTGTTTAAAAATATTTCCTTTGTTTACTTATTTGTTTGGACAAAATAGCAGCATGTATTTTGTGGATACTTTGATGTCTGTACTTGGTTGCACGTATCTTACAACAGTTATTTTTGCCTATATTTTAAATGGCATTATGCATCAGAAGCTGGAAGCTGGGTTAGAGATGGTTACTAAGGCAGCTGAGTCCCTACACCTTCAATGCACCCTTAATTTACTCTTCTCTGCAAGAAATATCCTTTAGGGGCCAAGGCCCAGATGTTTCTTTTTATTCCACGCTGTGCAGGGAAACACATCTGCTCTGCTGTTATTTTTTACCTCAGTCCTACAGCCTGAACATTGCAGCTGCATCCTTACACCCATGTTGCAGGATCAAACTAATAGCGTGTCACTTTTTGTAGGCAAGGCATTGCCTACAATGTCCTTTTATCAGTATTTTTGTGTAGTAGCAAACATTTTGATCACGCTTAAGTAATGAGCAGCACAAATATTTTCTAAAGAACAGGCAAAACTTGGAGCAAGCAGAGGAGGAGGAAGTCCATCAGCAAGTCACCTGAAGACCCATGGTTGCTTCCTTGAGTTTTCAAGAGAGGAATCAACAGGCAGCCACACTTTTCCATTTAGTAAACCATAGAGTTACCCAGGGGCTTTTCAGAAATCAGCCTTTTTCACTGCTACCTCTCTAGCTTGGTGGCTTCTAACATCATCTTCTGCACGCTTCTTGGGGACCCCTTGTTGCTCCTAAAGGGTTTACTACAGGAGACAAAGCTTGCTGTTTGGGAACTTCAGTTTGCTGTAGAAGACACCCTTTCTCCACTAAAAAATTTTTAGGCATCTACAGATTAGAAACAGTTAAAAACCACCTAGGTTATCTCATATGGAAAAAACACCTTTAAACCTCTGACGGAAAGCATTATGATCCCAGACTTCATGTGAGGAGAGGAGGAGCAAGGTAGGTAACAACCACCTTCAGCAGCGTTGGGGCAGGATCTTCTGGAGGCTGCAGCAGAAGGAAATTCAGGCACCCTGACCCTTTCCTTTTAAGAGGGGACTCCTAGGGGCTTTATGCAGCTCAGGATTTTCTCTCCTTGCCTTTTTCATTCTAAAGCTCTTCTTAAATCAAAATCCAGTCTTTTGCTGCAAAGAAAAAGCAACTGGCAAGCCTTTGTGTGGGGCCTACAGAAGACAAATGCTGAGAGCTCAACCCGCTAATTGCTGCAGCTTTAGAAGAAGCTAATTGATAAAGCAGTTCATGAATAAAAGCTGTTTCCCAAGTTGTGGCAACACCACTGAGAATATGAAGGATAGGGAGAGGGAGGAAGGGAAGGCAAGAGGACAAAAATAAGAAAGTAAATGACGAGGTTAATGTTAACTTCTGCTCAGTAAGAAATGCAGTGCATAAAGTAAGCAGCCACTGAGAAAACATTAAAAAAAGTTCTTGGTGAAGCCTCATGGCTTAGCTATGGGCAATGCAATCATGCTACTGTGTGGTACCATGGTTTTAAACATTTAGGATGCCACCCCAATGGGGTAAACTTCCATGGACCAGATCCCAGCTTGCTAGAAGCTTGGTCAACTGTGGAGCCACGAGCTGACCGGAGGGACAGCCCAGCCTCCCCCATGGCCCTTCAGCTCTGATCCCGGTGGCTGAACTGCCTGGCCACACTTTGCTGACGGTCTGCCACTGGTTTTTGGGGTCTCTGCCGGGAAATACATTGAATGGCCTTGCCTGGTGGCAGTGTGACCTGTTGGATGCAGCATGAAAGGAGCCAGTGGGTGATGTCAGCTTTCACGCTGGCTTCCTCCCCGGCCTCACCAGCACCAGGGTACGGCCTTGGCGCTTTCTGCCCGAAAGCCAATACTTGCCAGCCTCCCAGAGCACTTGAGCTCTGTAGATGAAGAGCACTGAGCAGCAGCTGGCTATTATTTTCAGGCTTCCAACATGATATTTTGTACCACATGCAATGAGATAAATTTTAATTTCTTTTTTAAGTAACGCTGCGACAGTGTTCTTTAAAGAACAAAAACTGTGAAGTGGAGTTGTTATTAAGAACTTGGCTCTGCTTTAACAACAATGTTTGAAATATTTGTCTATGTTGTTCTACTTAATTTATTGAGTCCAGGGGTTGGGTTCCCCCTCCCCTCTCTTTTCTTCTCTGCCCTTAAAATCGACGGCAGCAAGGACAAAATTTTAAAAAAACAGCAAAATAAAATATTTCAGACACATTGCACACACTAACCAGCATTCAATATTTTATCTTTCTTTACTTTTTTTTTTTTTCATCTGTGTGCAGTCAGCCTTGAAAATTTCCTTTGCCTTCAATTTTTTTACCTTTGATGGTATTCAGATTGCAGGCTCTGCCCTGGCCCCTCATGCCACACAGTCTTCTATTTATATTATTAAAATGCAGCACTTGCTTTTTCATTTTACTCTGTTTACAGGGTATTGCTTTTATTGATTAATGTCTCAGACTCAAGTAAAATGCTAATCACACAGGGAAAAAACTGTAAAAAACTCAATAGGCTGATCTGTGGTGCTTGGCATTGGCAGTAGCTCACTAACTTAGCTCTGATTTAAGCTTCAAATTGGAAGCAGCTCCACCCCACTAATGCGGTGGCTGAAAACCTGGACCTCTTTGGCCAAGGTGCACAACATGTTCCCATTTGTGCTCACATCATGCGGCATGTGATCCCAGAGAAGAAAGGCTAGAAAAATTGCATATTTAGCTTAATTTGCCTAGAACTATGATTTTCAGACTCATTTATATTTATCTATTTTCTGCCAAAATGGTGGCTGCCACATACTCCCTCCTTAGGACAAGCCTGACATATGTGTGTGTGTTCTGGCAGCCGTGACAATAAACAGCAAGCTGCCTTGGAAAAACAAATCAAACCCAGAAATACAAACTTAAAGAAACAGCAAACCACTCTCTGCTCATGCAACACCAGCAGGTGACTGGACTCTGCCATGTTGCTTCTGCAATGCCAACCGCTGAGTGTGTAAGAAGGAGTACGACAGGCTCAAGGCTTCTCAGCATCAAAAGCAAGACTGAATTTTGTTGCATCAAAGAGGAGGCAAGGTCTCCTTCGCTGTGCCAAGGAGAGCAGGCTTTTGACTACCATTTCTGTGAGGAGCTCTTCCACATCCCCTTCACAAGCAACAACACCAGCAGCAATACCGCCTTTGGCACCCAAGCAAATCACAGGCAAAGAAAGTATAAATGTGAGCAAGAGCCTTGCCCGCCGCCAGCTGGGGAAGCAGCAAGCACTACAGCCTCCATCTCACAAAGATGCATTTCTGCACACACCTGTATTTTCCTCGCATGCAGCCCACAAGAAGCTGGTAAGACCGACTGTGTGCAAAGTGCTGATGTGTCAGTCTCTGCAGGTTCAGGACCCGTGCGATTGAGGCCCCAATTACGGTAAGCTCTCAAATGTATTTTAAATCTGTTCTTCTTCTCCTCAGCATGTGCTTACACCAGGTGCCGGGAATAAATTTTTCTTTAACCAGGTAACTGGGAATAAATGCTTAAATTATATTCACTTCAGTGGGATATAAGCAAGAGCTTCAACTCAAATGTGGGTGTACGTCCTAACTTAAACAGTGATGCTTTCCTGAAGCAGCATGTAAACTGTGACCCACATAAACAGCGTAACACATTTAATCATCAGAAGTCCTTCTTGGTGGTGCAGTGTGATTGTGAGGGGTTTTTCTCTGATTGAAATCTTTATATGTAATCTATATATCTTGTAGAAACAAAGCTAAGATGACTTTAGAAAGTGTTCAGAGACTGGAAGAGGTTAATTATGCTTTTATTTTTCTCCAAACCAGAAAGCTTTCTTTTTTTAAAAAAGCTATTTTATACTTTTCCCATTATACTTGCTTTTTTTACGCCTTTTCCTCTTATTAATAAGGTCTGGCCCTCTTTAACATGCAACAAGAGCCTAATGAGCCATGCAGGCTTCTGTAATTTCTTCACTGTTGAAAATGCCTGAAACTAATCTATGCCATTTATACTAATAAGAGGTGCATCAGCTGATATTTAGTGCAATGAAAACCTTTTAAATGTACTTTTTTGAATTGCAGGTAGCAATTTCTCATAAAGTTTACTCTGCTGTGGAAATAGATGCCCTACAAGTGTCACAGATTTGTGTGTATTGCACAGTACACAAAGTTAAAAAAAATCTGATGCCCAGTGGTACATTAGCTTTATATTTTATGTAAACATGCCAAAGAGATACTTCAGGAAAATCATATCCTCCAGTTTTTTCTGCGCACTATATTTACAGTTTACATTAACAATGAAGTGCTGACCTAAAATATGATGTCACATTTTATACTATATGGACATTAATTAATGCTAAATTGCAGGAGAACTCATCAGGAGTTTATGCTTTACATATGTATGCATACCACAACAATACAGCATGATTAATGGTGTTCCAGTGAATAGCCAGGATTTACATGTGGAAGAACAGAGCGAAGGGGAAATGCATTCCTTAGAATTATTTTCCCCCTGTTCTTAATTGTGAGCTTTGCATGTGCACTTCTCCACTATCTCATGGACAGCACTTAACTCTGATAGAGCTCCACTAATTCCAGTTGCAGAAGTGCCGGTGTAGCTATGATAGACGAAGGATATAAGTGAGGCAAGGTTGGTTGGGAGGGGTGGCATCTCTTATTAGAGCAGCAGATGCAGCTGGAAAAAGCGGACAAGCTTTTGGGCGCACAATCTTTTTCTCAGGTTTGAAGCAAAGGCTGCAAATGGCTTTCCATGTCAGGCCTGAAGAAAGGCTCTGTGCCTGAAACTTCTTCCAGTTAAATCAGTCAATCTAATAAAAACCACTACCTTTCCTTTCAAATCTCTCTTTATACACGTATTTTAGAAGGGCGGAAAGTATTATCATCTCTGCTTCAAAGATGCTGAAAAAGAGAAGCTGGGATGGACTGGGCTGAAACCCAGAGGTGCTAGCAACCCACGTGAGAGAAGCCCAGCTTCCTTCCTCTGCCTGCTCTGCTGCCTGCTATGTGAAGACAAAAACATCCAAGAGAGGGGACCGCAATGATTCGCGTTTCTGAAGATGTGCCCCAGGCACAAAGTTACCCTGTGGTTTCGGAAATATAAATTCATACCTCCAATTTAATAGGAAATACAAGCACACACTGTGGTATCCTATTTAAGTGTGGGAAATAAGTGTGGGAAATAGAGCTGGTGACTGCCCAGAGGCTGCAAACTCACTCTTTTTGAGAAAGAAGGAATAAAGGAGGGGAATGGCAGGCCTGGGAGAATGGATATGGCACAAAAATCCCCAAACCACCCAGCCCCGGCATATGGAGAGGTGACGTGTGGCCAGTGGCCCTTTGCGGCATATGGATCAGGTGGTCCAGCTGTGGGGGATGCCATGAGGTGGTCTTCAGCTGGATTTAGAAACTAGGTGGGAGATTTTCTCATCTGAGCAGGATGTGACCTGTTACTGATACTGGTGTCAAGGTGTCCCCCCCATTTTAGCAAGCCCTGTCTAGAGGTCACCTCTCCCAAGCACGCTGTTGTCCTCCAAGTTTCTTTGCCAACATGTCTATCTCTGTCAAGAGAGCTGTGAAGAGGCATCCCAACACCCATGTCAAGGACATGTCACAAGGTACATCTCCTGAGCTGAGCTGCAAGGAGGGCTTTGAAGCTGACTGACTGGGAGGTGAGGAGGCTTGGTGAGGTCCCTCATGATTGCTACAAAAGTGAAGAAAAATCATCATTATATTCAATAAGGGCCCTGGCATTTCCAGGCCAGGCTTCCTTTCCAACAGCACCTGCAGTTTTACTGGAAGCTGTGTGAAGCACTGTAGTGGATGGCTGCAGGATCTACTGATGAAATGTCTTTCTGAGCACTAATGAAGCAGTGTCATTCAAAGCACAAGTGTAGATGTCCTTCAGGAATATCCTTCCACCTCAGGCGGGAGCCCTGTGGATGTTCTTGATTTCCACCCACGGGACAAGACCTTGGTCAGGTCTTGTACATCCTTCCTTCAGAGAGATCCTGGGGAAGGGAACTCCAAGAACTTGTTACACAGTGGGGAAAAAAAAGGCCTATCTCTATCCTTTGTAATCATAGGGTCTTTTTACAAAACCAAGCATACTCATGTTTGTAATTTATGGAGAAGTGTTAACAACAGCACTTTTTTTCAGCTCCTTTGTTGTTCTGCGAACCTGCCCTCCTCTTGTGCTCATTTTCTTTACAAGGTAACCATCATAACCACGGCAATCATCTTCCTCTGCAAAACTCTAGGTGCACTTTTTATTTTTAATTAAATATTTTAATTACATATATTTTCAATAATTTTAAAATACAAAATTGTATTTTTACCCATCTCCCAATCTGGAGGAAGGGTGGCAGTATCCAGGGGAGTCCAAAAAACCACAGTTATATTGTAAGGTCTGCATTATTGTTTCTTTCTGTCCTTTGTACTTTGGACCTTGAGCACAGATTTGCACTGCCCCCGTTCCTCAGACTCTCCCCAAAACAGCAGTTAGATCTGTTTCCTTGTTTATCGAGGCTAATTTAGAACCCAGCAACGCACACGAGTAGTTCTGATATTTCTTTTAAAGTATATTGTTTTGCACTTGTTAAAACTGGACTTCGTGTGCCACTGACCTGCCTGTTTGCCCCGTCCTCTCTGAAATTGTCCGCTGTCTCCCTAGTCTAGATGGTAGCCAGTAATTTCTCATTTGCTACTTTCTCCATCACCACTGCTCTGGCTGGCTGCATACCCCAGATTGTGCCTAAGAGACCAGCCATGGTCCAAGGTCCTCCTTGCTGCCAACGCTGCATGAATACGCAGCAAGAAGACAACCCTTGCCCTGCATGCTTATATTCCTTAGCCATATCTACATGGCCAGGGTCCCCCCCATGCCCAGGCCACAGGCAAGGCAGCAGCCATGTGAAAGGGCTGGGCAACCCCTTTGCCAGCAGCGCTGGCTCACATGGGCCAGCTCGGAGCGGGCTTGAGGCTGTCTGCACCTGACCCGCGGGCCCTCCACATCAGACAAAAGGATAATAACAAATGCAGGCGAGCAGCCCAGCAGGCAGGAAATGCAGCTCACCGCTTGCCATAGTGCTCCAAATTGCTGATGTTTTCCACTCGGTACATTCCCTTCAATATTCAGCGTAGGTCATGGTAATCTGTGTTGTAATGATCCCTCTCCTAGTGCTTGCTTTTCCTGACGTTAGTGTAGCAATCCTGCTACTTCACCAGTGCTGAGAAAATGGATCTGTAGCCCCTCTTCCCTTCCTTGAGTCCAGAGAAATGCCCTTTGATTTATCCTTTCAGTGTTTGTAGTGCTGGGGGCAGATTGAATTGTGGACTGTCTGGATCTGTAACTCATCCCCCGGACAATTACTGGACATACACGTCCCAGCACTGTTCTCCTCTTAACCTTCAGCAGCCTAAGTGTGTTAACTCCCCAAAGATTATCAGGCTGTCTGAGGGTGTGATTGAAATGAGCTTGGCTCCTCTCAAGAAGCCAGTGCCCTAGCCTACTAAATCACCAGCTCTAATCTTGAGCACTTAAGCAAAAACAAACAAAATAATCTTCCAGGAAACACTAATAGCGCAATGTCAATACTCACATCATGTATGTCAACTGCCCTATTAATTATTATCATTACCTGCCTTCATAAATTGAATGCAACTGCAGTTCTAGCACTGTGGGAAACCAGCTTTAATTGGGAAAAAGCCTACAGAAGCGCATTTGTGTATTTGCATTTTTCCCCTCTCTCCCTGCATGCACGTACAACACAAAATGTGCCCATTCACCTACACTACCTTGCACGCGTGTGTGTAGACACGCATATATTTTGTATGCACACGTATACACTCTGTGCAACCTACTAATTTAGCCAAATATGGCACACAGAGGTACGCGCCTTTTTCCTGAGCAGCTTATTTTGCAAATGTTGCTCTCTATTCTTATCCTGTTGTTCAAATACATGCAAACATACACTCCATGAGGATATGTCTTATGCCCTGTGTCTCGACATTTTCTGACAGATGTTGGCTAATGCGGTTGTAGAAGGTTCACTGTGGATGCAGTGAGCCCAATAAATCTTCCTCTTAAATGCAGACACTCCACCATCCCAGCATCTTATACCTATAATACATTTTAATTACTTGGCTATTCAAATTATACTAAATTAGATCTGCACGGAGCTGCATCACGGATTTCTCAATTTACATTTAATCCACAGCAAACAAAATAAAAAAAATGGCAAGCGCACTTTTTATTGGAACTTGCAGGAGCTACTGAAGTCTGATACCTTTAAAATTATTAAGTGACAAAGATTACTAGCACTAAGGTTCTACTTTGCTTCCCCATTAGCCATTTAGGTGACAGCTGCTGTATTACACATAAAGATGAACCATTCCTTGAGGGATGATAGTGGTTCCGCTGTGACACTACTGGCATAAAGCATTATCAGACCATAGCTGTGCTTAGAGCCATCACAGTCTCCTAGGCACCTATCAGTACCCTCATTATCTGCATCACAGAGTGTCTAGAAAGAACACTGCCAGGCTTCACAGCTTTGCAGCTCATTTGAGAAGCGGAAATTAAACGTCCCAGGAGAAAAAACAGGCACATCGTAACAGCACCAGTGCTGTACACCAATAACATGTTGACTGCTGTTGCGCTGACTTCTGTCTCATTAATTTAATAGGCTCCTGGATTGGGGATGGGAAGGTGGAGAGGCAGCCTTTACAAGCAGATTACTGAGCAGGGCTCTCTGCGCTGATTGCGAATCCAGATCAGAGTGAGAACTTACACTGAGCACCGCCGCACTTCAGATACCCGCCCTGACTTCTGCAGCTGCTGTGTGGTGAAATAAACCAGAGAGAGGCAGCAAAATTAGCTCATCACATATATAATCTGTGCTTAGATTATCCTCAACCCCTGTGTGAAGTAAAGGAAAGCAGCACAGGTGCCTTTGCAGGCAACGACAGAAGCTGCGTGCCTGTGCAAGGGTTAATATGAGTGCGTTAAATGGGGACCGCTGCATTCAGACTAGGTTGTGTTAGCAGAAGCAGTCCTGCAGCAGCACAACGTGGCTCTGCTCTTCAAAAGGGGCTGGTTTGCTTTCTTCCTCTGGAAAAGTTACGTTCACTCATGTGGTCATGCCCAGCAAAAAGCATAGTCCTCGCTGAAGCTTCTGTAGGACCCAAGCGGAGCATACGTCTTCTGACGGCCCAGGGTTGACTTGCTCCCTGAATCAATACATTTAAACAGCTCTCACTTACGCTGAATCCAATGAGTGCGCGTCAGGGAAGAAAAATGGATGTGGGCTTCTATTCTATTCCCTTGCCAGATTTTACATCCAAGAGCACCCAAAGGAATTTGGAGATTTTAAAATTTTCTATTGCATTTTAGTTAGTTACTGCAGGTGATTTCATGCATTTCTGTACATTTAAGTTGGTAAGGACATCATAGGAGATGTCAGTGGAAGCAGGACTGGTCTGCAAATGTATACATTGTGAGAGACGTTCATTAAAGTGATCCCTCTGCCAACAGTGTGCTTGGGTATTTGTGTGCATCTATGTCGTCTCTCTCTTTATTTCTGTGGATGGGTGATAAAAGAGAAGGTAGAAATAGAAAAAAGGTGAACTAATTTTTACAGTCTCTGTAAAGCCGCTTCACCCATCACACAGGAGCTGAACTCCTTGCACCCTACTGTTCTCTTCCCTTAGGTTGTGTAAGGGTTACTGAAGTGCTCCAGGGTGCATGCTCAAGTAAGGGACAGAAAAAGGAGCCTACAGTATGTATATATATGTGCCCTTATCTTGGCATTCACTAATGCAGATTTTTTTCTGGATCATATAACAAAAATGCGGAAGCAGCATTATCAAGAAACACGTACAAACCAGTGACAGCATGAAGAGCAGGTGGGAACCTTGTTTTGAAGGCCCTGAGGGGAATATTGCCAAAGGAATTGCACTTTGTAGGGCTATTAAAAGAAAGACACATGCACACAGATGGTCTCAGCATCTTAAATACATCCCTACCCCTTGGAAATGTCGTGGGTGCTGAGTCTATACACTTTTTTGGGAGTCCCACAGCCATTAAGAAGGGAAACTTCCTTAAGTGTCTCACCTAATGTCATCCAAATAAGTATGTTGAGATTTTTGAAACTGTGGAAATGAACAGGAATAATTATCCCAGGAAAACCTTTCCAGAATTTTTCCCCAACAACTGATTCCTAGGAAGATTTTCCAAAAGTTGATAGCAATTACAGACATTACTCTTGCACACTTAAGATTTGATCTGGCTTAAAGAAGCAATCATACATAGTGTTTTTTCTTCCCAGGTTCTTGTACACGCACTTATTGCAAAAAGCAGTGTACTTTCAGCTGCTTCTACATTGCTCCTGCTTTCATCTTTTGGGCTGATATTCCCCAGATGTTCTTGGACAAGGGGCAAGGGTCTTAAGAGTTTGGGGCTGGGGTGAGGGTTGGAACAGTGATTGGAAACATTGGAATTATCTAACCATTAAAACCAAACTTTGAGATGCTCGTCATGTTTAAACACCTAAAACCAAATTTTAAACCCCAAGAGCAGTGGATGCCTTCCCCCTCATTATTCAACAACGCATGGAAGACATAAGCATATATAAAGCTTTTATGTGAATGTGCAATGATTTGCTCATTCATGTAAGCATACATATGGTAATACCCTGAGTACCTAGAAGATGTTGGGTTCAGTGGTATCTGAAACAGGTGCTTAATGGTAAAGCCAAGGGACCTACATGAGGGGATTTGACTTGCTTGAATCTCACATTACACACTTTGACCTCGTGCTGATTGCTGTCTTAAACTGTGAGCCTAGGTTGGTTTCAAAACCACCTCTGGGCAAAGATAAGTGCACAGCTCCCATGTAGCTGCTGCAAATTCACGTGCATGAGAGTAAGAAGATAGTATGTTTCCATAAATACATGTTCATGAATGCACCTCTCCTTTACTTAAATGTGGAATCAAAATCCTCTTCTTTTTCCATATTGGTCTTTTTTTTTTTTTTTCCCACGGGTGAGGGACAACCCTTTTTTAAACTAAAAAGATCACAAGAATTTCTGCTAACTGAATGTGACAACAGGGGCAACAGGACATTAGTGAGACCCATACTTTCATTGCTATGTGGGTGACTTGCAGTTCACTATACCTTTTGCCACAAAGGTCTACATTTTAAGTCTTACAAAACACTTTTTCACTTAGATCTACCCAACTGAGAGAAAGCTA
>NW_008825071.1:8781003-8790405 GCF_000699105.1 Pygoscelis adeliae
ATCTCTGACCTTTCTAAAAAGATCAAAGCAGCTGAGGTACATGCAGGGACACAGGAGCAGAAGGCATCACCTGGGTCATTGAATTCGGTCTCTCACAGCCACGAGCAAGCTGAAACTCGTAGCACTCTGGGATCCAGGAGCATCTCCCAGATCCCCAGTCTGGGAACAAGATATTGTCTCCTGCTGGTGATGCCTGCTCCCAGCAGAAAGGAAACCTCAGGGCAGCGGGAGCACAGGCTCCCTGGCACTGCCAGCAGCTCCCCAGCCTGGCTTGCAGCCCTGGCACCCCAGGCTCTGCCCACCTGCCCCTCCAGCACAGAAGCACAGACCACCTCCACCACCCTGGTGCCACCCCTACATAAGAGACCACAAGCCGTGTCCCTCAGGTAATAATCTGTGGTTGCTCCTAAGGCCTCCAGCAGCTTTACCCTGCTGAAGCACCGTCTTTCACTCCCTTTAGCAGGACAAGTCAAATGCATCTGCTGCTAACCCAGCTGGCTTGCACAGGACCTGTACAGGCAGCTTCTCAGTTGCGGCACACCAGAGGGCCAGACCTCAAGACTTCAGGGATACCCTGAAACCTGCCATCTTCACAGACAATATCTCCATGTCCAGGATACACTCTACCTCATTGCCTATTGATTGTAAGACGGAGAACAGAATACTCCTTTTATTCCCCATTAGGAATCTGGCAAAGCTTGTAAGTCCAGTTACCAATGTTCGACCTGTCGCACCTTTGTGTTTTAGAGTTAAGCAAGGGAACATGAGCTGGGGAAAGGAACAGGTTTGTGGAATAATGCTCCTTTTCCAGACACAGGGAAACAACCTTGTTCTAAACCCATAAGCGTGGATGTTGGAATAATAATGTGAAATCACCAATAGATGGTTCTCTTTCAATCCAAAATATGGCAAGAAACATTTGTATTAACATACACAGTGTTACCTTACCTTCCTATCTCTTTTCACTCTGCTGTATCTATCCTCCCATCAGATAATTTTGGACAATGCACAGTGAGGCAACCATGGGTGTAATACCATCTAGGAATCTGTGCTCCCATGGTGGACAAAGGTGTCTGGGGCAAGTGTACAGGCTAAAGGCCTTATTGCACATATCTCTGCACCTTCCAGACCATGCCTCTGTTTGGACACCAATGTCCCTTAGCCATTCAGTGGGTCTGGGGTGCAAGGTATTGAGAATCATTAATTCATGCATTGAACTATCAGTTTCTAGCTTGTCCTTGGAAGAACAGATTCATTTAAAGCAGGGGCACAGCTAGTTGTTTTCTCTGCCAGCATTTCAAACTCCAGGTCAGAAGGCTTAAGGATTTTGGAAAGAGGGGATAAAGGTTTACGTAAGTCTAAATTATTCCTGTGTGCCCTCAAGATATGCAGGGTGGCTTTCACTGATGTCTTGCATCTGATTTGAGGTGCACAAACATCGCTGCAGACCAATCCCTGCTGATTTAGGTGGTGTTACGGAAGATTTACACAAGTATAATTGAAGGATTCTTTTTTATTTTGAAACTGTTCTGGGTCAAACCCTGGAAGAAAACATATAGGGATTAATATGAACTTATGACCCCTCCATTAATTTCCAGTGACAGACCCATTTCTTTCTATTCCAGCTTGCTATTGCTCCCAAGGTAGTAAGTTAAAAAAGCCAGCTCTGCCCACCTCAGAGGTAATTGAAATCATGTCTTCTTCACTCTTGGTGCTTTAGGCTCCCAAGGAAATGGACCATTATTTTGTCCACATTACCCAAGAAGACCATAGCAATTCTGATAGAAATTGAAATTTAAAATAATCTAGGCAATCTCTTTATATAGACTGCACTTTGCCTGCCTAACCAACTAGAATATAACCTGCCTAACCAGCTTGTTCTGAATGCAGGCTCCATTTTGCCAGGCTTGCAGTAAAAGGAGAAAATTTGCTTTACCTATTTTTGCTTTTGAGTATGTCACCTGGAGCCCCAGATATTATTTTTCTTTTTTTTTTTTCTGCCCCAATGAAATGGCTCTCTCTTTGAAGAATTTCTGCTATATGAATTACAATCTCTGCTGGGAGAATTAATTATTTTGTCAGTTTATAGCCAGTATTCTTATCAATGCTATCTAATTGACTTATTTTAGAAACACATATTAAACACATGCTTTAAAAAAACCCCAAAACAAAACTATGTACAAATCTTTCAGGAACGGGAAGAAAATATAGAAAAACAACAAACTTTGCAGCCATCTCTTGGATGCTGGATTCTTCCAGACTCACAGCTGCTCGAATGCCTTCTGCCAGCTGAGTGAAGAGTTTGATGTGATTAGAAAAGAGCTTCCCTGGAAAAGCCAAAAATATGCCTGTAGCACAGCAGCTGACCAGCTCAGCAGCACGGGTCACTGCAAGTACAAACCGCCTGTTTCTCTATTCATTCCTCTAGCTCCTGACTAAACGCTGAGTCAAGTTTAAGGGCACAGACCATATTCAGACCATTCATCATGAGTGCCACAACCATTTTTGTCCCTTGATTTTGCAGGAAACCCTGGGCAACAGATACCCTGGGTCACCCATAGCTCTCTTGAAATTAAACACCACAGGGGCTGCAAAATATGAATGCTTAGAGACACCGCAGAGGCCTTCCGAATATGGCCCTGCATCCTGTTAAGGGTCTTTGGTGGCCCAGGGCTTGGGGACCTCTCTCTTTGCAGGGACACCATCGCTGGCTGCATTCCCGCAAGTGACAGCCACTGAGAGCTGTTTTTTTGAGGTCCAAGCCCTAAACGCGCACCCTCGGCCCTGCTTTCCCCTGCTGTGTCAGCCAGCGTTTATAAGAGATGGTGGGAAAAGCATCTTGATTGACGTTCCCCTCAGGGAAGGAGAGGGGAGAACTGTATCGTATCGGCGGTGAGTCATCCTGCTCTGATGATCTTCCCCTCCTAAGACGCTAAAGATACCTCAGTGATGTCACCTCAGGCTGAATAAAATTTTAGGATGATGATGAGGATGGTTTTAAGTCTTCAACACTGGCTGAATACATGAATTTTTCAAGCAATCAAGAGAAGAAGTGGTGGGGAGGGGGGGGGGTCCCCATGGCTTACTGTCCCTGCTCTGGGTCCTGTGTCTCTCCCATCATGGTCCCATGCCGGGGAGCGAAGCCTGCAGAGTCAGTGCGGGCCATGCAAAGGAGATCCACACGGAAGATAAGAGAGCTGCAGTGTGGATTGTAAAAGAAAATTATGCCCCAATAATAGAGAAACACGCAGGCCTTTTGCTCGGTTCACAGGCTGCGGTGCTCTAATATTATTAACCTGATTTATTTCAAGGAAAGGGTCGCTTTATGAAGCGACTGTGTCTAAACTTTGTTCAGATAAAAGGCTGTTAACAAAAGGCAGGCTTTGGGAAAACAAGCAAAACTCTGGCTGTGCACTCAGTAAGCACATTTTCTAGTTTTCAGTCAAGAAGTCATTGGCAGTGTCAGTGCTTGAAAACTGCATGGCTCAGACATTTCTAAACCTTTTTAATCCATCACAAAGGGCTCCCTTGATTGTTGCTTTGTTTTTCTGCTGCTGCCCTACAGTATGGCTGCCAGTGTATATTCCTGATAAGCAGTGAGCTATGCAGATGCCGCTAGGTTTCCCTGCCTTCGGTACCATGCAACCTGCCAATGCCTGTGTGAGGGACACAATCATGTGTCACAAACAACCAGGAGAGGTGACAGTCCATCCTCCTCTTGTAGTCCAGGAAACGTAAAAGAATACAAGATTAATTTCCATAGGCCGTGTGGTGCCACCCATAAAAGTCCCTATTGCAATAAATGGGAAGTTCTGCTTAAAAACCGAGGACACAAAGAAGGCCCTGCAGTATTAATGCCATTTTAATCCCCCCGGATTCAGAGTTTGGCATTACTAATGCAATTAATTGCGATAAAAGAGAGGGAGCGCCAGCTCCATGCATCTGAATATATACTTCAACACACAATTCATCCTGAGATGTATGGGGAAGCTATGTCTCTCTTCTTGTATGACTGAAACAACAGCACAGCCTGTCCTACTCAAAAAAGCACCACAGAAGTCTAAGGGACATATTCAAAACCATGAGGAGGAAAAAGAGTGCAGCAGGTAGCAGGGAGGGTCTCAGAACAGCAGCAAGGTGACCACCTGAGTAAAACGGCACGTGGATCCCCCGGGGATAGCACGGGCCACACCATGTACAAGCACCTCCTGGACCAAGCTACCAGGGAAACAAAGGGGACATCACTGTTTCCAGCAAGCAGAGCAATGGTCTTTATTTTCATAGTTCTGCTTCACCTCTGCAACCTCTCTTAAACGCAGTGCATTAGGCAGTGGCCCCACGGGGGTTTTGGAGGCTTGAGGGCCCCACAGTTGGCCGAGCATCGTGCAGTGCCAGGTGTAACGTTAGCAGAGAAAACGTCTGAAATGAGGGACCAGCGTGACGGGAGCCCCATCAGCAATTCTGTGCACTTAACCCAAAAAGGAGCACAGATAAGGGAGGGCTACTGCTTCATCCCAGGTGCAAATCTTGATCAAGAGTCTGGGAAACTGAGCTGTTTATCTCAAAGCACCCTCTTCCCTTGCTGCACCCCGACAGCGAGCACATACGTGTGCTCAGGATGCTCCGGTTGTCCTTTATTGCTGGCTGCAAAATGTTGTAGTTTTATCTTTAGGACACAAGCATCTGCTGAGGTTCACCATGAACGAGGTATTCCTTCCCCTCAGCCTTGGGAAGAGAGAGATTATGTTTTCACCTACAAGTACATGGGGTTTTTTCAAATTGTGGCTACACAAAGAGAGGAAAAGCAGCGAGGTGCTCCGTATGAACTAGGGTCCTTGCAAATATTACCCTGAGCCCTGGGACGTGGCACAGCCAGCATTGCTGTACTCATATCTGAGCTGCAGGACAGAGGACTGAGCAAGGAGTGCAGCAGGAAAGCAAACAGGGACACACAGAAGCAGGAAGAAGAGCAGAAGGGGGGGGCGGGGAATGAGAAAATGAAATGCGATCTGCTGATCTCTGAAGGTCCTGGTGAAATACGAATGGGCCCTTGGTTAAGGAACATCTGTGCATGGCAAGGGCTGGGCGATACCGGGAATAAAGGCAGCAACGGAGATGAGAGTGAACACATGCCTTATGTTCAAAATCCAAATGGGAAGATATTTTCATGTCATATCTTAATACTAGATGTTAAATGTCCAACATTAGCAACAAGAAATAGTCACCCTATCAATTTTTAATAAATACTAATGACCTCTTAAATTAAATTTCTAAATTGAAAAATATCAATATCAAACATTTGTGAGACACATGAAATCTTTACAAATATGTACTGAGGCCGCTCATTGCAATACTTACGATACCAACTTTTGCAGACACTGCTTGTTTGTTTGACTCCCTGCCGGCATTTCACAGCTCAGCCCTGGCCACCTCTCCTCTGCAGCCGCTCCTTCTGCAGCACCATTATTTCCACCCAGCCTAAAGCGCCAAACACCAAATACCGCAGAGGTGCTCGGATCTGCACAGCTCTTCCCTGGATGACATCTCACTAGAGATGAAGGAAAGGGAGGGGGCAGAAAACCTGACATGTTTTTAACAATCTCATACAACCTTCTGAATGACTGCAGAGCAAACCACCAGATTTAGGAAAAATAGCTGGTCTTTACCTTTCCATTACTAACCAGCAGCCTCAGTCTTTAGTCCCTCTTTTGTCTTGAAACAGAAGGATGTATTAAAGAGGATATAAAAACGTTACCGGTATCACTACAAGCAGCACACAGAGAAGCTGAAGAGTGTCAAACCCCAAATCTTCTCTCACCTTCGAATGCTCCTATCTTATTTTTCAGTTTGTCTGCAAAATGTGTTTGCCCCGTTACAGCTGCAAGCTCTTTGAGACAGGGGCTGCATCTTCTTCTATTATACTTTTCGTTCAGAGACCCAGGGTGAGGTGGGGTGCCTAATTGATATGAAGTCATGATGATATGAAACAGCACAAGAAAAATATTTCTATAAAGAATGGAAGACTTGGCAGAGTAAATCCACTAAGATGTAAGATTTTCAGCAGGGCTTGTTTTTCTGTTTTCGGAGGAATATTCTGTACCATAATGTTTTCCCCAGCCTGACCAATGAGTATTAGGTGGAATAAAATGGTGTATTAATTTCCCTTGACAATAATTGGAGCAGCCTATGATCTTTGCAACCCTCTGGGTATATTCCTAAGGTCAGAACGAGAGTGTGACAGCCGTGTTGCTCTTTTATGCCACTCCCTACGCATCTCCAAGAAAAGCTACTAATCCACTAAAACAATTACCTGTCAGAGGAAGAGGCAGAGGACTTTGTATGAGGTTACCTAATGAAAGACTCAGCCTGTGAAATATTTGAAAAGCTCGCGGAGTGAAGAAGTGGAATACAACTATTATCTGACATGTAGCACCAATGAATAAAATTGTCACCAGACTGAAACCGCTCGGTATTTTTATTCATGTCTGCACTGCAAAGTGGTTGAAGCCTAAAGCTAATGAAGGAAATAATATGCAATTCATCATGGTGTAGAGAGAGAAAGACAGACAAACATAACTCTTGACTCATGTCATGTCAGTGCCTTTTCAAACTTTGCGGCAGCTTGGGGGAAAGGACTGTGTTCTCTGTGCCACTTACCAGCTCGCTTTCATCCTGTGAAAGAGCCATGTCCCAAAACCCCACTCAGGCTGCGGACAGGAAATCCTCTCTGCTTCTTGCTGCTTGCCTTGCACATGCATACAAAATAAGGGAAGATAATCAGTAATCATGCCTGACTTTAAGTTAATGGGGCATAATATTGGAAGCAAATAGCTAAGTTGCTGTTCCATGTACTGGGGACGGTGCGTACCACGAGCTGCACATCCGGCGCAGACTGCTGCTGTGCCTGGTAAGGGATGACGGCACGCAGGGACGGCGCCTGTCTGTGCTGGGACCACACTGCCTCAGCCCGGCTTGCCTGGCTTTCCCAGAGAAATGCTGTCTCGGGGAAAAAAAACTTGCTCTTTTGTGGCCGCCGTGGACTTTCCATCTTTGCTAGCGAGTGAAAGCTCCTTCTCCTGATCCTTCCCTGATGGCACTGGTCAAGTACTGGAGGCGTGAGGGACTGCGACTCAGACTGGGGCTGGCATTGCCTCTTCGTCATGCATGGGGTTCCTGGAGGAGCAGTCTTTGCTATTCCAGCCTTGGGACACTCATTTTCCTTTTGACTAATGCCAGTGCTGGTCTGGAGGGGGGCCACACTGCAGCCAGTCCTCAAATACTCAAAGTCACGGGGAAACAGCAGAAGGAAATAACTTGCTTAAAGAAAAAACAATGTGTGAATTTGGCTTTAAGAGCCCATTTAGTATATTCGCTGTCAAAAAACTCCCACAGAGCGGATCTACCCCAAAACCTGGGACTTCATACCTGCTTCTGGTTGGCTCAGGCATCTCAATGGGGGAGCGTGCTTTGGACATGGGGTGACCTCAGAGGACAAGGTCCCATGCACAGCCCTAGAGTGCACCCCACGGGTCCAGCCTCCGCCATGCTGGCCGGGCTGTGGGGCCATGGGGGGCCATGGACACCTCACGCTCTCCACATGAAGCCTGGCAGGCTTGTGCTGGACCCTGCAGAGAGCAGTTTAAAACAGCCCCATGTAGGATGGTGGCTTCCTCCTGCCGTCACGTAGCGGTTGCCACCAGCTGAGTAGGGGGCACCGCCCACCCCCACTGTGTGACCCCCTCCCTGGGGGGAGGATCCCGCTTTGGGACAGGAGTGAGTTGGAGCAGTGGGTTTGGTGCTGGTGGCAACTCTGCAGCAGACAAGCACACTTATTTTCAAATTTTTCTGCATCTTTTAAATAGCCAGACCTGCTGCTTGCCTGGGTATTTGGGGCACTGTCAGTGCACTTGCAGCCGCAGATTGGCACCTCTAAAATTTTAGTCGTGATTTCAGTCAATTTGCACATTTCCAAAATGGAGCAAAACCTCATAAAGCACAGATCTAATGCATATAATACCAATTTGCTGAATGTCAGCGTATACTGACCTTCTATTACAAACACTGGCAGATGGCCATTCCTTTAGTACTCAAGACTTGCTTGAATAGAAAATCAAGTGGTGGCTTAGCCTGCATTTTGCCTCTGCATCAGTGCCCATAGCAACACGCAGTGGTAGCCGCCTGAATGCAATGCCTCTGCCCACCACCAACTCCTTTCCAGCACAGCAAAGCCATTGGTGATCCCATGGCTACCATATCCAGTTCTGTCAGAGCTACAAAATAGCAAGAGGGACCTGCTGGGAAGAAGACAGGAGCATGCAGGCTGCCAGGTGGAAAGCCTCAGCCCAGCCACAGCAAGCTGCGGGCAGGAGCTGCGCGCTCCCTCCGAGAGCCGGAACGATGGTTATATGCCTGTAAAGCAACCTCTGCTTTGCAGCACCGGCAGGGGCAAGGAAAGCCAGTCAGCCTAGTCTGAATGTCATGCAAAAATGGACCATAAATGCAATCTAATAGCCGAGGAAAAAACTGTTTGAGAAGCGAGGGAACGCAGGATCAGATCAGACACTTGCTCTGTTAACCTGACATGTGTGACTAGCCTCTGCACAAGCACCAGCTTCCTCCAATTTTGTGTCCACAAAAACTTTGCAGCTATTTTATAATAGCCCAGATCATCTGTATTTGGGGTGTTTTTCGTATCCACCCCACGAGGCCTATTTCCAGAGCTGACAGCCTGGCAGTGCACAGGAACAGCATGTGTCCCCAGTACAGGTAATGCATACTGTGCATCACTCTGAATTTGTTCATTCCCTTTTCAGCATCCCTCAGGTCTCACATACCAGAGCACATGCAGCCTGTGCATTTTGGAAATTGTAAATATGCTGTGGCTGCTCTTGGAAATTGGAAGTGGTGTGGCAAGTCACCAGATGCTGCAGCATCCTGTACTCCTGACCTCTTTTCCTCCGGGACTATGCTTTCTCCCTCCGATGGGGAGGTACTCAGAGGTTCAAGGCCAAACTGGGTGACGGTCCCATGCGGCGAGGAGCAGATCACCGGCTGAATTCCCACCTCCTGGCTTGTGGGTGCAATCTGCTTGCAAAATAAACTGTGGGTCGAGGAATTGCATTTCCACATACCAGACCGAACCTGTGATTGAGTTTGCGAGTCTGCTGGCAGGGCCATCGCTGTCTTCCTAGTGTTTTCAGTCGGTTTGCAGTGATGCTCAGAATCTCAGGGACATTCCCTGCCAGACTCTTGCAGTTCTTTTAATAGGCTGTGAAATTTTGGAATCAAACTATTTAAGCCTTCTGACAACACAACACATCTCCAGGTGCCTTACTCCACATTAAACATCCATTGTATGGCCTTCTCCCCGTACAATGCAGATTAATTTTAACCCTCGCAACA
>NW_008825071.1:8790466-8798976 GCF_000699105.1 Pygoscelis adeliae
GGCACTCCAAATGCCAAACACTTGCTGAAAGCTTTCCTTTGTTAATGCCTCCTGGTTTAGTCACCACTAGCTTCTGAAAAGATTCCACAGAGTTAATGTTTCCATTTCTTTTAATTCGCTCGCAATGATGACACAGCCATAACACAGCTGTGTTCCAGCTCAAAGGAGCCGAGTGTGGATGCTGCCCACTGTTCCTCGGCCCCTGCTCCCTCCCTGGCTTGCAAGCGGAGCTCATGCTGTTGGGAGGATACGCTGACATTTTCCTATCTGGGGTGGAAAAGTTCTTTAAGAGGAAGCCTCTTTTTTTTTTTTTTTCCCTTCCTTTTTTCTTTTTTTTTTAATTTGACATTTTCTCTGTGAAAAGCTGACCTAATTTTCTGGGAATAATGTAAACGGTTACACACTCGAAGCATTGCGCTGGAGAGTTTAGAGATAAAGCTGAACTATTTTATGGTTCAATTATCCCAAAGTATGGGTGATCCCTGTTGCATTAACACTTCACGAAGATAGAACAGTCAGGGCTTCCTTGCTCTTTTCCGTGTGAGTAAGTTAGGATTTGCCAGTAAAACCTTCACTGCAGCTTTGTTACTACAATAGCCATTAGCACTGCTAGTTGTAAAAGACACATTAAAGATATTTTCCGCAATGACTGTGTCTGGTGTTAGTATTCGTACCAATTCCCTGCCCCGTTCTGGAGAAAGTTTTAAATTGCCTATTGTGATGCACAAAAGATAAGGTGGAAAAGAGTCATTCAGGGATGGGAAGAGGCAGAGGAAAGGGGATGAAGCAGTGGCAGAAGGGTTGGCAGGGGCACAAATGCTGTAGCAGCAGCTGGTTGCCACTGGGCTGCCTGGACTGATCCTGGGGAGATGTTAGGAGATGGGTGTCCAGATCATCCTGACATGAGCGGCACGCAGCGAGCAGTCCCTTCCCGCAGCAGGACGTGGCACAAGCTGTGCTGGCAGAGCCCTTCTCCCTATTGCGTGGGCTGTGGAGGAGGCCATAGGAAACTGCCATCACCGTCAAACACGCCAGTACAACCTGCTAGATTAGGTTGTGGTAATCCATATTTTAGACTAAAATACAGTGCACTGGGTTCACCCCACCAAAGGGCCAAGGTAGGGGTTTTAGCTACAGACTTAATGTACTGTGCACTCGACTGAAAATGTGGAACAAGAGGGAACAGGTTGCCTGGCCTGCTCTACTTATTTAAGAGTTTTCTCTTTGGTGAACTGGGCCGCAATAATCACCAAAACCCTGCTTGGGTACACTTTTCTATTGACCCAAATAGGCGCACAATTCCGTGATAGATTTGGGGTTTCAACATCAGATTTTCTGGCATTTCTGGGTTTTTATCCCAAAAGAGCAGTTTTTTACATTCCTTACTTCACATATTCTGTAGGCCAATGCCTTCAGCAAGTTGGACTGTGCAAGTGGTTTGCGTAGGAATAGATGTACCACCATCATCTCCCTTGCTGGTATCTGACCCAGCAGTCTGAAGCGTGGCTCAGGTATGCCTTACCTGACTGCCGTAGAGATACGGCTCATATTCTTGGAGGAATTTGTGGTTCATCTGTTGCTGGTGTGCGCTTTCATTTCTACGAGAATCTAATTAGGTTCAGTGATTAGGAGTGCTAATGGGCATAACAATCCCACAGAAATTTACCTTTCAGAAAAAGAAGGGCAGCAAAAATATCCAGCAAAAGAAGAAAAAGAAAGAGAGGAAAAGGAAAAAAAACACTTCAATGTTATGCATGCTAAAATAAATAAATAAATAAACAGCCACTATGCAAATGCCTCTACCTATCTATCAGAGATTGTTGTAAAGACAAATTAGTTAATTGCTGCAAAGTGCTTTGAAAATGAAAAGGGATATATAAGAGGTGATTATTATTATTCACAACAATCTGGTAGGTGAAGGCATCTGTCTATTTTGCTTTATACATCCCCAGAGCTTTCCCCAAGCAACATTAGAAGAAAGGAAAAGACCTCAAATAGGTGAAGAACAATCCCAAAAGTGAGAGAAAAGGCTTGTGACATTTGTGAATAATAAAAATAATAAGCTACAGATCAGATTAAAAAAATACCATCAGGAGTATAGTGTAAGAATGCTACGCTGAGGTGCATTTGAACTGATCTTAATGGATATGGAGATCATTAGCAGTGTGCTGATACTGCTGAACTGACATGGAAAATATTAATTTAAATAGAAATATCTTACATTAAGCCTATAGCTGCGTTACGATGCAAATAAGTCAAGCTTCTGTGCCCTATGCTTTGGACCTTTTGGTGCTAACCAGAATGTCTGGTTTGTGTCCAAACTTCCAAAAATGATAAAGGGTAAAATTTTTATCCCATTACAGGATCTAATGCAATTCTGCAATCTAAAACGCTCAAGGATGATGCAATGAGATCCGTAATTTAGGCTACAACTAAATCACACATTTGTCTCCAGAAGTTGTAGAATAGCATCCAAGCCTCTGAACACTTATATTATGTGTTAACTTCCCTCACACCGGCAGTCCCACCAGACCCCAGGGAGCTAGTCACGTGCTTACACTAAGCACGTGCAAAAGTGCTAGCAAGATCACTACATTAATTTTCAGCATCAGAAAGTAAAATAATGCCTAATACTGAGGCAAGACTCCTGATGAGTCTGTGGACTACAGCATTTCATAGCTGTGGAAGAATTAACTCATTTTTCCCTTTTTTCCCCCCTTCTTCTCAATATAGCAGCTGAATTATCACTTGCCCTAGCTATGAATCACTTCAGAGCTCATCCCTTAAAGGTACCCAAAATTCCCTCAGGTGTTTTGACATAATTCTATTACATCTTATTTCTGTTTAATATTAAATTCTTTCCTGCATGTTTAAATAAACCTGGAAACCTTTTTAGAGAACACGGCTTAATGGAGAACTAAGAACATGCGCACCGAATGTCACTATCTTACGTACGTTTTATTATTAATGGTAATTCATGCAGAACCAGCCACTTCACAAGGAGAGACTAAACACTTACATAAAGCTACGTGCTTCTCTCTGACCTTAATTTGTTTCTGTACTTGAACACTGGATTCCCTTTCAAAAAGTAATTATTCCCATAAAGATTAAAAACCAATAACGCCATCTCTTTCTGGGTGACAAACAAATGCAGGTTTTTGAGGGTGAATACTAAGAGTACTTTCTTGATGGCTATTCCAATAAACTAGAGGGTAAGAGGTCTCCTCATAGGCCAGGATGTGGGTGTCCTGAGACAACGGAGATGGAGGATGGGACCTGTTTGTTCCCATGTATTTCATGGCATTTTCTTCCCTGTCTGTAATACACACGTTTTCTTACAGCTTCTGCTGACTGCTGTCTCTCGAAAGAGCTTTGTACTTTGCCCAGAGGAGCAAGGGTAGCAGAGGGAAAAGGGACAGGTTAGCCGAAACAAAACTTCCACCTCACCCTTTCAAAGTTGGTGATTGCTTAGGAGATTCCCTCATTCTTCTGAGGGAACAGTGAAAACACTAATTGGCATGGTATGTGGTGTTCCCATCAGCAGTCATGAATGATACATCATTTCAGACACACCGGGCTACACGCACAGAAGTGGAAGGTTTGGCAGTAAATCCAGATTTACCTTAGCTGAAGTATTTACGTGTTTAACAACATTGCCATAAAAGCTGAATACTAACAGTTCTTAAAGTATTTCTTCACCCCTACCCCTACCGTAAAGTGAAGGCAGGGTTTTTTCCCCAGTTAACCAGTTAGTGGTCTGAGTCCAGAGATCATAGGGGACTTGGCCAAGTCAGTGGCAAAGAAGGGGTACCCAAATCATAGGCCCGCACGGAGACTGTTTTTACACCATTTTTCCTCTCCTTTTGGAAAAGATAGATGTGTGCGCTGTGGGGAACAACTGTGGATGGAAGAACGTAAACTGCCAAAGGTGCCAGAAAACAACAGGAAAGATAAAACAAAGATTCTTGGATTAAAACAGCCCTTCCACAAAGAAAAAAAAAATTAAAAATAAAAATCAGAACAGTGCATGATGCCTTTTGCAGTCCTTTGGTATTACATAGTTGTTGGCATAAAAAGAAAAGCTGCCATATAAATCTGAAGCTGCTTGTCAAGATGCTGGAATATTATTCTAATAAGGCATCTACCATGATCCTTTTCAGAATCCAAATACATCCATCAAAGCCAGAGACTGAAAGAGATGGCTTGAACTTTATATTGCTAGGCACGCTCTTGGAGAAAATGCCTTTTTTTTTTTTCTCTCCCAGGGATGCAAAGCTGGAATTTGGACAAGAAAGAGTCTGACACTTTCCAAGTACTGGAAGAAGTGTCTGTAGATGTGCTTTGTATTTTCCATCCCATCTTTGACTGTGGCATAGTCATAGATATCTGCTTTTAGGATATAGTGGGTATTTCTTGTCTGGCTAGCAATTAATGAGCAGTATGAGCAAATAGTGTTGAACCGACACTGTGCTGGACACTTATGTCTCCAAAACTTTGCCCTCCCAAGTCCAAACTATGCACTTTGGGTGATAAGTGGGGTTTTTTTATGTTGAAAAAAAAGAAAACCAGAGGGCTGAGCCAACACGGATGCACTAAGGACAGTGAGAATGCTCACTGAGGACACAGCACGAACAGCACAATCAAAAAAGGGTCTTGTGTGGCAAGCGAGACCTCCTCTAAAATACCTTGGAAACTGGGATAAGCATGACTAATTTCCTGCCAATCACAGAAGCAGCTTTCAGTTGAGCTGGGTTGCCGAGCCCCATAGCCCAGGTCCTTGTTCATCACCTGTGCTCTCTGTCTGTGAAGTTTAAGCAATGTCCTGCTTCATGCTCCTGTTTTTTCACCTGCAAAACTTGCACATTACCTATCTGCCTCACATGACATTATGAGGCTAATTTAATCACAGCTATAAAGCTCTTCTGAGATAGTTGGAGAAAAGGTGCTATAGCAGCCATCATGCTCTTCGTTATCATTAGAGGTGGCATTTGAGTGCCAGCTGAGTACTGTGGGAGTCGGATCCAGGCATCAGCTGTGGCTATCTGTCATAATGACCCAGATGATGAGAGTGGCTGAATGGGGAACAATTTTGGTGACCTGCAAAACAGCTCCATTAAAAATGCAAACTCCTGTGCAGCCAGAATTTAATTCAGTGCCTGGAGAAACCAAAATCTTCTCTCATCTCTTTATGAAGAGGAAATTAATTAATGCTTTTCCTTCAGAAGCACTTTTGCTAAAATAAACCAAGAGAACAAAAGAGACTGATAAAGTTTCTTGGAGGATTTTGTTAGGACAGAAGGCAGCAGGGGTGACAGGGAGGCTTCCCACCACCCGGGAAGGATGTTGTGACTTTTTCTTCTGCTTCAGTCTCTTCACCCTTCTCCCACTCCTCTTGCTAGAGGGACAGCAGCATGCAGCCAGCCCCACGTCTGGGAGCACAAAGCCTTTAAGGTCACCTTGTGAAAGTGGGTGGCCCTGCTATCCACCCACTGCAGCCCAGTTATCCCGCCCACTGCCTCCCACCCCACATTTTCCAGAATATCTCCCATGACAGAGGCATCAAGAGCAGGCAGAGTGAGACTGGATTTTGCTTCAGGAAACGAGACAGCGAGGGGACCCATGCCTGTGACAGAGCCAGCTTGGAGGCACCTACCCACTTCCCCCAGTTTCTTCCATGGGATCTAACAGACAGAGATGTGTGAATAAATATTTATACTAAACATAGTCAGGAATGAGAATTCATGATCTAAAATTACACAAATATTTGGGAATCTAGACACTATAACTCAAGTGGCACTTAATCTCCAAGTGCAACCAAAAATATATAACTCCTTGGTTTACTAGCAGTGTTAGCTCCCCAAGTGTGGAGCTGAATAATTTAGGGTGGAGGAGAAACAGAGAGTGGCTGAGCATGGAGTTTGCTGGGGAGGAGAAGAGCTCCCCTACAGCTTCACTGGTGACTTCCTGGCCAGGCAGGCAAGGGAGGCTCCAGGTCACCTTCAGGACAACCCCCTTAAATGCAGAGAAAAACCAGAACCACACACACAAAACCAACGACCTTGCAGAATAACGGGGAGCACGCAGGGGCGCGTGGTGCTGGAGCCTTCCCGTGGCAGGGGAGGCTGCCCAACACCTGCCACCAGCGAGGCTCAAATCTGAGAACTACAGCTGTAGCATAAAGCCGGATTATCACCCATCCAAACCAAATTCAATTATCATATCTATGCTGCTTCTCTATTTCTGTAACTGGAAGGCTATTATTAGGCTCCCTCCCTCCCTCCCTCTCGCTCCCTGTTTTTAATACATCTCCAAGTAATGCTGCTCTAAAACATTCAAAAAAGTAAACATTAGCTTTAGGCCATTTGATTATCAGTTTTCCAGAACACTTCGTTCTGCCCTGCTTTACTCGATATTCCTTTAATACTAAAAAAAAAAAAAAAAGAAGAAGAAAAGAGATGGGCTGAGATGGGTTTAATGAATCCACACTATAGCGATTCCCCTCTTTGTCTCCAGTGCTGGCCCTGGCTCGCTCTCACGATGGCGAAAAATACCGGTTTACGCTTGGATGGAAAAGAAGCGAGGAAATAGGTTTTTCCCTGGAAAACAGGAATACTATATTCCCTCCTGTCCTAATTGCTAAAATATTTCTTAGCAGGCTTCCCATCTGCACCCCCGTTAATGACTAGTCCATTTTCCATGCTAGAAATGGGAGGTGATCAGGTGGTGAAAGTATCTCTGAACAGGCGAGGGCAACGCAGCCCGTGAGATGGGGAAACCAGTCCTCAGCAGCCGAATGCACCAGGAGTCAACATCCCAGAAACATCTTCAGTGCTTGCGTCCTTTCTGATGCTGCTCATTTACTCCACAAAGTGCATTGTTTTTCCCTTGAGGTCTCAAGACGGGGATGGGGAGCATGTCACCCATGTTCGCCTCCTGCAGAGCGCTGTGCCCTCGGCACCGAGGGCTAACACTTTGCTGTGATGAGAAGCTTATATTTTTTCTGTGGGACCATGCTTTGCTTTTTTCTTGTGTTAAACAAACACTCTGAAAAAATCCTGAGCAGGTATTGCCCCTCAAAGGCGCGGTGAAATAAAGCCTATGAGTGCTTTTTCCATATACGTGTGAGCTGTAGGAATGCAGGAATGAAAGTGTTAGTAAGAGCTGAGTTAATCCTTTGGGACAAGCAGTATGTCTTCCGATGGCTTTTAGCGTGCCCACTCGTGAATAAAACACAAAAAGGCCCAAATCTTTGCTCAGTTCTTGCAGAGCTACCATAATATGTGTAATAAATCATAATATTATACCCTACCTTTTCGGTTGTAATGGGGTGGTTTTAGCATTGCGACTTTCATTTCAAAAGCTGCTGGTTGACTTATACTCCTTTATCTCTATCTTTCACACAAATCAGAGCGTTTCATAGGTAATAAAGCATTTGGAGCAAAATACAGAGATTGAAGGGGTAGGGTCTCAAGTCTTGGGAATTAGCTAGGAGCAAAGAGCGGAGCTCTGGCCTCTGGGCTACCCGTTAGCATCGCCCATTCAAGACGTGCCCCAGGGCCACACCGGCTGCAGCAGGACCATAAGCCAGGTATGCTGAGGTCTGGAGTATTAGTCTACTTATAGAAACATCATTCCTCTGCTTCTTACATGTGCATGATTAGGAGAATTGGGTTCACTGAACTTGCTCGGATGACTTGGCCCATGACCCTGCGCACAAAGATTGCTGCCTCTTGCAGTGGCTGGTACCAGATACCCCACCTAAAGGCAGGTGTGAGCCTTCTGCTAGCATCCTGCCTCGCAAACACAGAAACCTGCTCGGCCCTTCACCGCAATGGGCAGATCTAAGCTGATTTTGGTGGCTTTGCATTGAAACTGGGAAGCTGAAGATTTAGTTATTCCCCGCTTCATTCTGCTCAGCTGCAAATATTGTACAAACATTGTAGCCAGCCTTTTTTAAAATGAATTTTAAAAGCTTTTGGATAAGGTTCTTATTTACATCATTCTGATCATGTAAAGGGACAGAAACAAGCCAAGTTTTTTAATTAACGACTGATGTAGCAGTGAATTCGGCATTATATGCAGAAGTACTTCCTCTCTGGGTTTTTTTGGCCATGTGCAACCATAACAACACATAATATTAATGAGAGTTGCATGACTGCAGTACCACACACCAGAGCAAAACCTCCCAGGATGTTAAATGGCTTCTACGGTAGGTGCTTGCCACCCTGTTCATGTCTGTAAGCCAGGATAAGGCATGGGGTTTAGCCACACGTTACTCGTTAAGTACTGTGGGAGTTGCTTCATTTCCTTTGTTTCACTACCACTGATTAAAAATTTAGCAGCAATGCTGTGCAAAGGTAAGCCTACAGGCACTTTACTGGAGAGCCACCTTTGAAACCAGAGGCACGGGGACAGGCTGGGGAGGGTCTGCAGGGGGGGACCGGGATGGGAACCAGCACCTCAGCAGTGGTGGAAAACACCCGAGGGAGACACAGAAACCATCTCTCGGG
>NW_008825071.1:8799067-8799442 GCF_000699105.1 Pygoscelis adeliae
GCGTCACCGCAGGGGCTAGGGCACCTGTGTTGGTCCTGCCCTTCTCCCCCCACCACTGCCACCCGTGGGAGGGCATCGCCCGGACACCCCTCTGCCGGCATTGGCAGCCTCGGACTTAACTGGAGTTGGTTGGCCTGCTCTGGGCGAGGAAGAGCCTGCCCCCCAGATGTTGGGTGAATTCATGCTATTTTCCTTAAATCTCAGAGTTATTTTAATGTCATGCAACAGGAGAGCAACCGGAGAGACCTAACAGCTGGCAGAGTTTTTCACTTCAGCCGTTTAATGTGGTGGCTGCGACTCGGTTTGCACCGGCGAAAGTTGGGGTGAGGCCAGAATCAATCCATCCTTGTAAGCAACAGCTTCAGGTCACCCCCG
>NW_008825071.1:8799495-8837674 GCF_000699105.1 Pygoscelis adeliae
CGATAATACGGCCTCTTCTTGGCCGTGAAGCTTCCCGGTTACCTGATAATGCATAAAGGGGGGGGGGAAGGGAAAAAAAAAAAAGCAAAGGAGCTCAGCACTGTTGTTTTGCTGTGGTGTTTATCGTCGTCCAGTTTCCTCACTGAGAGCGACGAGTGATCATGAAATCGATAATTCTCGGCAGCATTTTCTCAGCAGCATTTCCCACAGAATGCGAACGTCTCTTTTCTTGCAGGCAGATGGACAGAGCCTGCAGGATCACATTTACTGGAGAGAAACCAGCTTTGAAAAGTTTCGACAGCCGGCATGGTATCTGGTCCATCTCTATCGAAATGAGTTCATTATCATTCATTTTTTGCCAACTGCCAATCAGTTCTTAAATCACTCTTCAAATTAGGATGTTGCAAAAAAAATCAAAAAAGGCTCTGCAGATACAGTTTCAACATTTACAGGAATATTTTAAAAGTGTTGTTCCAACAGCTGATGCTATATAATTAATGTATAAAATAAAACAAAGAGACAACAGACCTTCTAAAAAAGTGGGTTTTTTCATCATGTGGGTGCAGAAAGGAAGCAGCAAAAGATCCCAAATTCCTTCACCTACTCATTTACTAATGAATTGTATTTCAGAAAAGATGAACATTTATTATTCAGAGAGACTGGTCCTCACTGCCCATCGAAGTGTTTGGTTTTTTTTTCAAAGGGCTACACAGTTTTTCTGCAGAGATTCTGATTTTGCACTCAGAAATCTATCATCTTCCCAGTGCTGGTCCTCTTAAAGAAGTGTTTGTCAATGTATAGTGAAGAGACCCACATTCAGACTGTCATACTGTTCTACCAGATTAAAGTATTTGCATATTTTCCTGCAAAATAAACCCATTGTCACAGAGGATTAATAGGAAATAAAGAAGTCAGGAAAACACCTCTTTTGGTGCAGATTTCAGCATGCAAGCCCTTGTCTTTCACCTATTGTAAAATTGGTCTGCATTTGCAAATTAGTGAGTGTGCTGTTGTTGGAACACAGAATTTTCTCACTTTTTTCCTTTTTGATGGTAGCAAATACCCCAATAAAATATAGGAATATCACCTCTTACGGTCCTTCCCATGAACACAATAGTGCAGCAAAATCGCAGCCCTTCAGCTTTCTAAAATATCCCAAAACCTCAGAAAGAAAGATGCCAGATATGCGATGATATTCTGAAAAGGTACAACCTGACCATTTGCCTGAGAGAAGGGAGGGAGAAGTGAACAAAATAGAAAAAAAAGGCTTAAAATGTTTGTAACTAAGTGCCTTGAAGACAGACTTGAAGCCTAGTAAAAACAGCACCCCTATAGATATATTGTCTCCGACTGTATTATTCCATGCAGATGTTAATGAAGGTAAGACGTTAAGTGCACGGTTAAGGTGTGGTACTTCTTTGTTTTGAAAAAAAATGAACTATGCAAAACCAGGTCTATCCCTGCATGGTGTACAGGGGCCATAATTATTTCTTGGCAGACATTTGCCGCTGCCCAGCATCGTGGTGCCTCATGCCAGACACTGCCCTGTTTGCTTTGGCAGATCTGTGCTTGCGATTCCCGCTAGGGCCGGGGTCTTAGGGTGGGAGCAGAAAGGGGAATAGGCTCTCCTCTGCTAAGGGGTGGCTGCCGCCATTTGGGTTTGCACACCGCGGGAGGCCTCTTCTAACCGTGTCTTTCTGGGGGCTTTTGGGCGGCTCCATGTCCCCTCCTAGTACATCCGTGATTGCCCAGGTTCCAGCTCCTGTTTGCTAACTGCCGCAGACCTCCGCGTGGCACTCCTGACGGACACGTGGGAGGTCGTGTCAAAGCAACTGCAATTTTCTGGCCATGCCTAAATTCACCTTCTGAGTTCGTGCGTGTGGGATCAGTAACATCACTAATTTTTGGCGTGTACGCGTGTACATATACACAGAGGCATCAGCAGTTCCCTGATGGGAGCCTAATTTCTCAGGTTTGCCCAGCCTGGCTTTCCGAGCCACAACAGGACACAAGCCGCAGCACAACTTTAAGTTAAATAACATGAATCATGTGCCAATGTAGGAAAAAGCTGTGGAAACGCTTAAAAAGAAATCGACTGTATAAGGAACACTGACGCCTGACTGAAGATGCTGTGATACACAGCTGAAATGACTATCTGGTCTACTTTAGAGGCTAGAAGTATTGCTAGTAGCTGAAAATGTTCATCCCAAAATAAATAAGGTTAAAATGGCCTTTTTCCCAAGTGAGCAACTTTATGCATTTTGCTTTTTGCTGGCTTCCTTCTCCCCCCACCTTAAAGTTATTATTTTCACAGGGTGCTCCCTTCTCCCACGGTCTCTGGGATATCTTTTTTCTTCTTCTTCCGCACCTCTCTGTTTTTTTCTTCTTTTGGTCTCCAGAAAAATAAAAGGAAGTAAACAGTTAAAATGGAGAGAAAAGCATAAAAATCAGGAGGAAGGGGTTGCTTACTTTTTCCCAGCCAGCTCAATACAGTTTGGAAGAAAAAAAAACAAACACTTTTTTTTTAAAAATACTTCAGAGGAAAAAAAAACATTGCTTTTCAATCAGCTCTAACATTTGCACTGATTAACAAGAACATTTGCAAATGTGTTTAAAAGGCATAATGCAGGTGAACGTTGCATCTCCACAGTATTGGTGTTTCCAAAGTTTCAGTGAAAGTCGCAGTCTCTTTCCCACGTACATTTTACAACAAGACGAAATGGTTTCCCCCCCACTCTGTGGTTTTCCTTCAGGTGTCACATCGTTCTCCTTTGTTTTAATCCAGCACTACCTGCACTCGCCTCATGGCATGCCGCCTCGGTGCCATCTATAGTGTCGTATTTATTTCCTCGTTTGTGCTAATAAGGAACGTTTAGGAGTGGCTCCGAGTCAGGCACCGCATTAATGAAGTACTAACATTTGTGAGGAGAGAGATTCAGCGACGTTGACAAGCGACTTAGCCGATCAGAGAAGTGCGGCTGGGTTGGAGGGAACCTGTGTTCTTGAAATGTGGGAGGTGAATTATCTCGGTATTCAAAAAAATAAACAGAGACAAGTTTGATGAGCTTAAATTCACAGAAGAGCTTTTTAATATTTCCTGAGGTCCTAATCAAAGAAGCATCTTAACTGGTCCCAAAGGGAAATGAAAGATGAAAGGAGCTGACACTGATGCCCACTCTACCTTGCCTGGCTGCTACTGGTTTGTTTTTGTCTTCCTTTTTCGCTTGTTACTAAAAATATCTCGACGGGTCAGAATTAGCAGTAGGATATTAATGCAAAGTCACAAACAAAAATCCATTGCAAAATGTAGCCTACCTTTAAAATTTTAACATCTAGTAAATTAAAATCGGGGAAATTGACATAGATCGGATGAAAGAAGATACAGCACCTCTAGCTTATGCCAACTAAAAATAAGAATTATTAATGAAGCTAGGCTTTCTTCTGCTGTGCACATTAATTATTTATGATAATAATACTCCGCACTGCCATATTAAAGAATTTTCTTCACCCAGCTTCCCAGAAAACTCCATCTTCTGAAACCCTCAACATGTTAAAAACCACAAAAGAATGAATTCCTTTCAGTGTATTTATTATACTGGAAGATGAATATAGTCTTGGGTTATTAAACTGGAATGAAAAACACATCTTATTAGAACTTACATGGTGATTTTTATTCTCACTAGTTTCATATAAACTTAATGATGCAGACTGCATTTTTATGCTCATCTATTTTAAAATGGTGCCTGGAGCAAAAAAAGCTTCCATTAATGCCAGTTTGGTATTTCAAATACAATTTGATGTAATTTACTTCAAATATATGTGAACAGAGAAGGATAATGTTGAGAGCATTTTCTGGATTCAGATCTGGGTTAGCTCATGGCAGTGATTTGTTAAAACACAAGTTTTATGCAACAGAAAAAAAAGAAAAGGAAAACTGTTTTTCAAAAAATAGGATAAAATTAATATCTTTATACAAATGTGGGTTTTTTTAAATTATTTTGATTTGGCAGAGTTTAAATAATTAGTCCTGAAAATAACATTATTATTATTTATAAATCAACAACAAATGAAACTCATTTAATATGAGTATTGGACCGCATTTATTTAGAGCTGTTGTATTTGTTGTGATCATTCTACAATAGACTGTGATTGATTTTTATACATATATACATTTATTTATTTACAATCCAAGTTTCAGGTAACTGTACCTTTTGTAGCACCGTACAAATATTTCCACCCCTTTTGGCCCTATTCCTGCAACGCTTATATTTTTTTATTTCATGTTATTTGCCTCTTACTGCTATTGGTGTTTGTTTTGCTTATTCCAAGAGTTCCACTGGCAGAGACTTGAATGCACACAGCAGTGTCTGCAGGACTGGGTTCTGAGATATGACAGAGGCAGAGGTCTCATGCAAGGAAAAGTTTTTACAGATGAGGAATTCATAGCCAAAAAATTCCTGTTATGGTAAAAATGTGTGGTTAAAAATGGTAAGGGTGTGTGTGTGCACGCACATGTGCGTGCGTCTAATATTATACCATAAATTCATACGAGTGTTACCTGCATATACACAGAGTGTCACACTTGCAGTGTATGTTTCTGTCTCAAGGAACAGCATCCTGAAACAGAAACGATTACAGTGGGTGCAAGGCACTGGTTTTGCTTTCCTCTTGCAGTCTTGGGATACTCTGGCCAGGGTTTGCATCCCCTGGTACACTGAGACACCTGCTATTTCCATAGGCAAGGAGAAAACATAGTCACTGCCTCCCTGCTTTCACTGAATTTACACTCGGGGGTTTTCTTTTCTTTTTTCTTTTTTCTTTTTTCTTTTTTCTTTTTTCTTTTTTTCTTTTTTCTTTTTTCTTTTTTCTTTTTTTCTGGGGGTTTGTGGGGAGGGATGGTGAACCTGAGATCAAGTGCACTTGTGAAAGCACTGGTCAGCTGTAGGCACATAACTCCTCTGCCAAGGCTTTATGCCTAATTCCCCTGGGGCATTTGTTAAATCTTACTCCTCCTTATGAATTTCCCAGGCCTTTTTCCCACTCCATTCTCCTGAGGATAAATGCCCCCCCTGCCAGAGCTCACTGCATCATAACCCATCAGCAGGTGGTCACGGCTCTACCCTCTTCCCATGGCCTGCTGTGGAAGACCCCAGCAAGTTTAGGCAGCACCAGTTTGCCCTGGGTGGGGCTTCTGGGCAGTGCAGCTGCTGAAAGTCACCAGTGATGGGCTGCCATCCCCGGCAGGACAGTGCCTCTGAAAGAGGGGTAAAGGGTGGGCTCCACTGCGCGGGGCAGCTGGAGAAGACAACCCACGCCCTCCTCTCTGCTTGTGAGGCCGGAGAGAGCCCGCCCCAGGGCTAGGGCTCTCTTCCCAGGTGGATTAGAGCCCTTTCTGGATGGTTTCCACCAAGGAAATAATCATCGAGGACATTTGTAAAGGAATCCAATGGAAAAATGTTCCTAGTTGTTTTTCAGGCAAGGACTGGACAAAGAACTGTTTCTGGAGAAAATGTGTCACAACATCATTTCACAAAGCAACGCTAGCTTTATGAATGGGTTCATAAGTTTCACCGTACACATTCAAATTGTTATAAGCAAGATGAATGCCTAATAAAATTAATGAGCATATTTAGTGTTTAGTAATGGACTGTTTCCTCTGCCTGTGACAATGAAGAGAACGCCGCACGTGATCTCATGAGTTATGCTATTACAAAGATTAAAAATCATCAGCATTTCAAAGCTCCATGTTAGAATACTTTCTTTTTTTTTTTAAATCCCAATGTTAGATCTCTCAAAACAGCCAACTGCATTACCTGAAATGCATATCTTTATTTATGCAGTTCTTTACAGATGCCATACCTATACAATGGCAGAGGCACAGCCTGTGCCAGAGAGATGTTTGGTGTGCGTTGGAAAGGAGAGAGGCATTAGGACACATCATACTATTAAAAAAAAAAAAATACTACCTGCTTGTTTAGTTTAAGATTTCATTTCTGTAGAAACTGTGCCTATTTTGACCCAAGGGTGCCCTTCATGAGTCAGTGACAGCACATACAGGCAAGGAACAGGGGCTGGATCCTGTGCTGGGTCCCATCCTCTGTTTGCTTGTGCACCTGACAGCGAGGGTAAGTCCAGATCAGCAAATAACCACTGAAGTGTGACAGTCTTTCTGCGCTCAGTGATTGCAGAGTCTTTTGGAAGTCAAAAGAAGATCACAGCTTGGGTGAAAATGCTGGTGGAGGCCAGCTGTATTAAAGGCACTCATGTGTGAGTACCTCATAGCTCTTGCTGAAAACTGGGTAGTTGGCTTGAGGGATATTTTGGTCTTTTCCAGTTTCTGCCTCTCTGTTTCTGATATAGCAAAGAGGATGACCTCTGCAGCACAGTCTTCTCAAGTTGGTATTAGACTGACATGGATATTGAAAGCAGGAGACCTCTCCTTTCATTTCTCTGAAATGGTCAGATTTTAGGATTGCTCTTGGAGAAAGAGCAATCTTCACCTTCTCTAGGGTGAACCTCATCATCACGTCTATGTCTGATATTTAGAAAACACCTGTTCAGGCAGGGCAGACTAACAGGTACTTTAAGCTAGGTCACCTTTCAGCTACCATCAGCTGCACTTCACACATTTGCATCCCAGAAGAGGTATAGCACCCATAACATGTAAAATATCTATTTTTTTGACAAACAGGAAGGAAGAGAAAACCAGATAAACCACTGCAGCCTTGAAAACAGTCCAGCACTGTTCCACCTCAGATCAGCTATTGCTAAGTTATATCGTAAATGTAATGGGTCAGTGTCTCGGCTGATGCAAATGAACTTCATTGCACTGTCTCATGCAAACAAAGCTTCTGGTGCAATATCTATGCCAACATCGCAAATACTTGCTAGATGTTTCCAGTACACTCAGCAGCTAGCACCTGCTGGGCCACAGAATAAAACAAACCCTCTGACGTTCAGCTGATTTCCGGAACAATGAAGGCAATACTGAAGAAAACAAAAAAGCCATGTAGCATGTACATAAATATATAATACTCAGCCTTATTTGCTAATATGAGGGAAAGTGTAATTAGAGCATGAGAATGCTCTACAAAACCATCTATACACAAAACACTCTATTCCTTCCATATACTCTGCTAGCTTACTCTGATCCTATGCATTGTTCCATCCTTCCAATGAACAGCTCCATTGCCCACCAGTCTGGTGGCAGCAGGTGCACAAGCAGTTGCTCAGGCCCATATCGATGCTTTTGTCCCCTGGAAGGTGCCAAACATGTCCCAGGCTGGCACGGAGATGAGAGGCATAAGAGAGTCTATGCACCAGGGCTTTCTGAGCTTGAAGCAAGTGGGAGACTCACACCCATATGTGAAGATGAATGTTGCAGTCTGGACTCCTCTTCACTTTTTCCATCTCCTCTCCCCTAGCTGTGATGTTTTCAAATGAGCAGAGGGCAGTTGCCCTTGGAGCTCAGGAGAATCCAATGTCAAAGTATAGAAAGAGAGTTGAAAATTGTGGTGCTTCCTTCTGCTTGTACAGTTAAATCCTGTACAAGGAAGGGAAGAGGGTGACATTTGGGTACTGGAATATGGTTAGAAGTCTCTTCCTCCTTCCTGAAAGATAAGTGAAGTGAGAAGTAGCAACATATCACTGCTAATTTACGGCACTTGAACTTTCTGTTAAAAAAAAAAAAAAGTAATCTGTGATTTACCCATTTAAATGAAATTTCAATTCACCTATAATGTCTTCACCTTCCCAATGGTAGTTATATACGTCATGCAGCATGGACAAAACGAACCTCTTGCAGATGTAGAAATGGGTTAAAAAATGGATGTTCTGTCCACCCTACTTTACTACTGCTGTGATTTAGTAAAAGACTAGTTGCTGTCAGATCCAGTAATTTGAGACTCATCTTACAATGAAGTATATATGCTGATGAAAAGCTGCTTTAGCAGCAGAGAGACTGCTAATTGTTTGATTATACAGGTCTTCACATTAATGAAGCACTATTCCATGGATTTGGAGCATGGCGTGCAACCAAATTACCACCCCAGCACTCAAGCTGTGAAATCTGATTATTCATTAGCCAGTCAGTGAGTGGTACAAACATCTTTTCTTTTTTCAAACCGTCAAAGGAGAGTGACTGCTTTTTTTTCCCCACTCTTCCCTTTAAGAATATGAGGTTTTGGACTTTTATCAACCATAGGAGCTTGCTCAAGATTTTAAGGACAAGCATGTTATATAAAGAGCACCCGTTTTTCTCCAAACTGTGCTCTTCCTGTATAATTTATCCTCCATGTTTACTTAGTCCTGGCCTCCCCTGAGCCTGTCACTGACTGACAATTGTGGTGCACTTAATGAATTGAGAGTAGACTATATCCTCACTAATTGACAAGAGTTACTAAAAGGCAAGAAATCAAAGTGAGGAAAGCTCACAGTGCATCTGCCTCTACCACGCAGACCCGACTGAAGATGGATGGCTGTGAAAGTAATTTCCAAACTTCTTTTATTATTATCTTTTTATAAACCTTGATTTTTTTTTTAAAGGGAAAATTCCTCTCTCATGTAAACCATGAGATGGAGAAAAAAAATCATTAGATATTATTAGCAGAAAGGAGTTTCTCTCTCACTCTCCCCCCCCCTTCTTTCTTTCTTTTCTTTCTTTTCTTCTCCCTTGAATTTCCCTGCCCACAGCAAACCTAACCTAAGGGAGATTCCAGCTACAGCCAGTCTGTTTTGTACAGTAAATGTGGCTGGGATCAGTTACAAAATGAGCCGAGTGGAAATCCTTCCTCGCATAGTGGAGGAGTACTGACATCTCCAGCAAATGGGATTATCTGTAATGAGATTACATACAAAGAGATTAAGATGTGAACTGACACTCCTAGGAGATACAAAAGAGGCTCCTGAGACAACAGAGAAATGAGGTGTCAGAAGCAGAAGGTGGAATTGCTTCCTTGAGAAGGTTTTTCATGATAATGATAATGATCTTACCCATATAATAGTGCCTTTCATCCAGGAAGATCCCCAAAGAGCTGTACAAATGCCGTACACTAGTTCTTTTCAGACCATCGTGGAAATGCTTCCACCTCTGGTCGGAGTACAGTAGCTGTTTAACCACATGCAACCTGACCTCATAGCAGCAGCGGGCAGGAACTATTAAGATAAAGGCTGATCACAGGGAAAATTTAGGACACCAAAATAGAACTATATAAATCTCAAGTCTGGACATATAGTCATTCCACAAAACCATATTTTGACTTTTGGTTTTCATTTCTTCGGTGTTTTCCACTATTTACTTTGATATGTTTAAATAAGAATATTGAATTAGTTTTTTAAATGTTTATTAAAAATGCACCATTTCTCTTTTTCAAAAATTGTGTGGAAAAATTAAGAGGCCAAAGCAAGTAGGAAAGAACAAAGCTGTTGGAAGTACTGTTGTGTTATAGCTTTGGCACTACATTGAGGTGCATCTGAAAGTGCAGTGCATTGACTGGCCATTGTCAAGCAGATGATTGACGCATTAGATCCACGCATGTCTGTTGACGGACGCAGTTTTAAAAACATGACATCTCATATTCGATTGACAAGGTTATGATGGAAGTCACTACAAACCACCGCAAATCGAGGAGAGACCTCTCGTATAAAGTAACCTATGACTGAGTCTGGGGTGGTTAAGTTTTTCATCTCACAGAACACTGCGTTACCTACTGAGCCATATAACGTCTCTCCATAAAGCTGGCTGGCAACAACTTCATACGAAAAGCCTTAGAAGACAGGCAGTAGATGTTGTCCAGAAGAAAAAAGTGACAGAAAAAACCCTTCAGTGCAGGCTCATAGCTCATCAGAAGAAATATCTGTACTTCAGGCATGGCTTGAAGACGTTAAAGCAGTGTGTGCAATCCTCAGATACAGCTGCTCTCTCTCTCTCTCTGAGTGCTAAATTACCATCGTTGCTCTTAGTAGATTTTATTCGTTTTCTTGTCACTCTTATAAATGGAGTTTAACAGGAAAACAAAATGTATTTAGACAATATGGTCTATATGGCTTTGCAGCTAAACAAGTCTCCCTGTCAGATTCTTTCAACTCTCTGGCAATGAGGATAATGAAATGTTTTGCTTGCTCCTCCGCTCTTGTGTTTGCTCTGCCAGGCAAACCACCAGCACCAATGCCCAAAGGACAACTTGCTTTCAGAGAGGGGGCTTAGCACTAACCCTGGATATTATTCTTCTCCTTCCAGCCTCCAAGCCTAGAAGCCTTAAGTCAAGTTTACTACTTCATCGGTTGCCATGTACCGGGGGAACTGCTAATTGCTCACAAAAGACCCCAATGCAGCGTCGTCCAGCGCTATGTCTCTTCTCTGCGGAGGAGGCCTGGGTCCTGGCCCTGCCTCTGCTAACGTCAGACAGCCCTGCCATGACTCCACGGCTCTGAGCAAACCCCTCTGCAGCCCAGTGTCCCTGTCTGCAGCATGGATAATAACGCTACTTATCCTGGTAGGGGAGGCTTTTATTTTTCTGGCAGTCACAGTGCACAAAAGAAAAATACGGATCTTTGTAGCATCCCTCAGGCATCACAGACCGTTAAAACCAGTACAAACTACAACTATTTTACCTGCTGCTACTGCCATTGGTAACCTACCACCAAGCTCCTGAGAGTGCTGTACACATGGGAGATCTCTTCTCCTTTGCTCTTCCACATTTGAACTGTATCATCTCACCCTGGATGAAAACCCACATGCTTATTGATGCTAACAATACTGTCCTCATAAATGAAATTATTCTCTCTTTTTTTTTTTTAAACTGAACTTTTCAGGCACTAAGATTAGACCTCTAAAGACACTTGCCAGTATGATCATGCAATTTTAGGTTTTGGGGGCTTTTTCCTCTAATTTTACAATATTATATCAGCAAGAGCCCTCGGTTTGACTCACTTGTCGTGGAATAAAGCCTCTTTGACTGATGTATCTTGGTGTACATGAGCAGCACATCCAGACTCCTGACATGACTTGTTTGCTGCCACAGGCTGTAGCTACCTAAGGAAGGTTTTGCTCACCTAACTGTCCTGACAAGGTTCACCCTAGGACTCGGCATGGGCTAACGTCTGGCTATAAGCTTCCCCATGCTTTGGGACTTCTCCAGGAGGAATCGGATTGGGATAACCCGCCTCTTGCCTTATACAGTTTGGTGAGCATCCGAGGCAGGGTGCATACCACAGCCTGGCTGGCTCTCGGCCAGCTCAGGTGCACCATCAGCTGTCCTGCCCTGATTCAGTGCTGCTCCCACCCTGCCCCAGTAAGGAGCTATTCCTGGCAAAACCCACCGTGTCCCAGCGTGGACAGGAGTCCATTACCCACTGAAGAGGGTCCTGCTTATCACTCTTGCTCTGCAGCATTCAACAATTTTCATCTCTGTCTGGGCTACTGACAAGCGCTTCCAGTCCAAAGCAAGAAATCCAGCAGCTTTCATCACCCGCAGAGAAGCTTTCATTTTAAAAATAATGCCTTTCAATGTCAGCTTGGCCAACAGCTGCTTCTAGAAGATTAGAGCTTTTCTCTGCCTTCTCTGGCAACCCGGACGGATTTGTTTGCCTAGTTTACATTGCACTGCATTGTTTAGCTATCTGTAAGCGTGATCAGTGCTGGCTTCCAATATTTCAAAGCCTGTGGCATCATCATCATCATTATGGGGGGAAAAAAGCCTCTTCCAAGTAGCAGCTGTTGAGTTTGGGAGGGGCAGTGGGGTACCCTTTGTGCTTGCACACTTAATCAGCAAGATGAGAGGTATTGGCACTCACATGACATAGCACTTTTAGGACAAGATACTACATCTAATCTATTCCCAGGATTTTCCTGGGTACCTATCCCAACAGTGTCTGCAGTAACATTTCTGTATCAGGATGACCATGGCTTCCCAGGAATATCCAAGCTGGCAAGAGTAACATTTCCTGACTGACTTCATGTGTTTGTCATGTCAGCTCCACACTGTCCTACACCACATCCTGCTGACAGTAAGTGGGCTGATGCACAATTGTCTGAGAACAGAAAAGTTACATTGGAGATATTAGCAACCTTTGCATGCTTCAGCTTTCCCTTCCGACCAGTCTTACAGTGTGATGAACATGTGCTTAGATGTCTCCTGCCACACATTCAGGGAGGACAAACAAGCACAGACTGCCAGATCTCCCCAAAACTTCTATGTTTTTGTGCCTGCAGCTCAGCAGTTAAGACAATATATTAAGTACCACCATCAGTGGTCTGGTTTTTTGGAGCTGCTGAGCGCCCACAAGTCGCATAGACATCACGTACAGATTCTCCCTGCTCAGCTTCTTTCACCAAAGTTTTCACAGCTCTCTTGTTATCTTGCTTCTTCCCTAGCCTGCATTAACTTGCAAGCGTCGACATATGTACTTCACTACAGAGCACAAAGTCCAGTCACTCTGCAGAAACAGTCCATGACAGATCAAAATGCCTATAACCATACTGATTTTCCTTGACTTCAGCTTATGCCACAACAAAGCTCTTCATGAATCATTTGGCAGAGACATTGTTCAGTCAAGAAAACATTCCTTAACTTGGGGACAATAAACAGCTCCGTTACATATGCTACCACTTCTTTCCTTTGTTTTATTTCTAAGACCTTTAACACAAGAGTATCAGCTTTTCTGTGATTCTTCATTTTTCTCATTATTTCCAGCTATTAGGAATAGTTCATTTCCACCTGCAAATCAAATGTTTTGCATGCATATACATGCAAGGCACCATCTATTTTGCACAGGCAAACACAAGCTGTGAGGAAAACACTTGAGCATTGGAGATACAGACCCTAAATAAGTGCAGCCTGCAAAGAAAGATTATCATTTTGGATAGGAACCAATGTTCAATCTGGGGTAACATTTGCACCACCAGATGTCATAAAACTTGTTACTCCACATTCCTTATGCTGGAAAGTGCTACATCTGGCTCAGGAACACATCAAAGGCTGTGTCTACACAGCATTTTGCAGGCAGACGTGGGCTCGATTTGACCACACTCCAAGCCACTCAGGAACCATGTGGCCACACCCATGTGGTGCCAAACCCCAGAGAATCAGCCCAGTTGAGAAAAAGTGTATATGAGAACAGTCAGAGCTCAGAGCAAGTGTGCCTCCCTGCAAAAATGGCTGTAGATATACCAGGCTCAAATTTTCAGGGAACCTCCATGGGGTTTTAGACTTAAACTTCTCCATCTACCTGGCTGGTGGCAAAAATAATGAAGTTTCTTTTCATACATCAATAACTTTCTCTAAAATCCTTTGCTACAATGACAAAAGATACTTCTACTAAAAGCCAGGAGAGCTTGACAGACAGACACCTGCTTCATGAGATCTCATTCAGGAAGACCCATGGATCATAGCAGTCTGGGACATACAACCTCAGTTCAAAGCAGTGGAAAGAATTAGCACCTTTGAAACTCTGTGTCCAGGAGCTCTCAATTATTTGCATGCTGAAGCCTTTCACATGTTTTTGAAGCAGATTATTTTTTCAGAAGTTCAGGTAGTATTCCAGGTTAGTTGCTGAAAAATTATCAACAGCTGACACATGAGAAGTTGGGCTGTGATGAGCCAGAACAAATTTGGTGTGGATGATCTGTTCTTCACCGTAGCTAAATTGCTATTAGCCTTCTTTTAAAAAAGTGTATTCCAAAATTCAATCTCATTCATTTAATAAAAGATTGAAAAGTTATGATTTATACAAGCTCAGTTACCATATAATATCAGGCAGACTCTATTTATTTATCACTGATTTCCATGTGTTTGCAAGGCAGTTTGAGTTTTCCTTTTCCTTCCAGTTAACTGCATTTGGACAGAAGTCAAAAGTTTATTTAAAACATGAGAGAAGCACTGAAGAAGCACAGAAGCAAAATGGTGTCATGTCCTCAGTTTTGTCATGTGTTGAAGCAGCTGCCAGCCCTGGAGCAGATGGGAAACCTCAGCTTCTGATGCTATTTCATGGGGTCTGCTTATGTCAGTAATGGGCTCCAACAGCTTGAGATCCACCTGATCTTTGACGATCGTTCTCCAACGTTCCCTTCATGGAGGGATGAACCTTGTCCAAACTCATGCTAGGCACTTTGTAAGTTACTTGTGGAAAAACAGTGACCCTGACTCAAAAACACTCTCTGTGTGAATGCAGATCATGAAACACCAACCAGATGGGTGACGGTTGAAGACATCCTGGCTTTCCACAGTGGTGAAACGTAGCTTTTTCCGGTCTCCATGTAGGGTAGTCAACAGTGTGATCTCCCCACCTGAGTTTAGGAGTGGACTTTGGCCTAGTGAAATAGGCATGGTGCGTGGGTTTGTTTACACAGACTTGAGCATAACTCGTTTCCTCAGGTGAGAGCTGTTTGCCCAGACTTAGACAGTACAAATGCATGTGATTTACAACAAATTCAGTGGGAAGTCAGCGTCTGGATCTGCAGTATTTCAAATTATTGCTTCATACTGCGAATGACGTGCCTCAGCTTTTAAAGTGTTTCATGTGAGATACCCAAAGGAAATTTTCAGAATTCTGAGTTATTGTTACTGAGCTACTGCCACTACTATCTGTCTTAACATTTCACTGTAATGAAGTAATATTTAATTTACCACCAAGGAGGGTCCTGCAATACATCCTTAAGCCAAAGGGTGGGTGAGCACCAGAGACGGTTCCAAATTTTGTCACTCCAGGGATGGATTTTGCAAGTGGTCTGTTTCTCCTCAAGCCCAACCATCCTGCCACACTGGATGATATAAGTTGCACCTCTCTCTGGCATACACTGACTACCAGCTGACATAAAACTTGGAGCAATATTTTATTGATCAAACCTTTTGGAAATGTGCCATTCTCAAGTAAAACCTCAGCACGTCAGAGGTAGCAGAAAGGAATCTGCTCAACCAAGGCAGAGTAGTTTTGTTTTTTACTTACAGAGTCACCATTGATGTACTACTGTCACCTCTCACCTATATTGCAAATTTAAGGCCCCTAAAAACAACGGCAACTAGCAACATGTTATCACAGAGGAGGACTGTTCAGATCTCTCTGGGTGACACTAAACAGTCCATGTCTATGTTACACTGGTGGGAGCCTTCTTCTAGGGTAGGTGTACAGTAATTGCTACCAGTCCCAGAGAAATCCCAGCAAGCACTGAAGATGAAAACAGGTAAGGGAGAGGGAGACCTTTGAAGAAACAGAGGGTACAGCAAGGAATTTGGCCATGCTTTACAGCAATCTTCTGGCATTTATCTCCAAGATGCGGGGAGCAAGCATGCTAGCACTGCAAGACTGCTGCCCTGGGTCCAGGCGAGGGGCACAAAGGGAGCCGCGATGCTTCCCAGCCCGGTACCAGCAATAAAGTACTGAACCTGGCTTTCCCGAAATAAAAGTGTCTTAAAAGTGGTGGAGATTCCCTGTTCTTTTAGGGATGAGGACTCCTCTGGACAACCAGAAACCATCTCGTGTGGTGAAAGACCTCTTGAGGTCATGGAAGATGTCTTGAGGTCTAGGAAGAGGAAAGGGGCTTTTTGCTTCTGCTTATAGGAAAAGGCAAGACTACTTGAAAGGCACTCTTTACTTGCCTCTGGCAAGTAAGAAGTGAGATCCCCTTGAACAGTCCTAAGCAGAAGACAGCTCTAGTCGTATGATACCGTATTATAAGTCCATCTGCTTCACAGAAAGTTATGTTCAGTAGGTATTTACAGATCAAATTTCTCTCTTTAGTTCTTTTTCATCAGGATAAATGTGGTGAACTTTAAGAGGTATGAAGTTGGGAGAGTGGGGACAAAAGAAATATAGATTAATTTCAAGGTAAAAAAAGTACACTCCAACCTCAATTCACTTAGCTTAAGTACTCTATGAATATCTGAACAGCTGGTGATTTTGCATATTGTATCATCATTTGCGCCATGGTATGGAGGTAGAGGGATATGTATAATAACAACAGGCTTTGGGGCTTAACTGAGAATTTCCCAGGATTTTGTTGATATAAATCAGCTATCTTAGTATAAGGGTAGATTTTATACCGAAGTTTTCACTTTTCACATTTGAATTTTCATTACAATGCTGATTATTATAATTTCTTTAAAAAAAAAAAAAAGAAAAAGGCAAGTAATCTCTCCAATAGAAACAAGAACAATGCCTTTTACTGGAGTTTCATGAATCCACTTCAATGTCACTTGAAAGTCTCCTGAAGAGTTGAGCTGCTTGGTTTCTATGAAACAGCCCAGGAGTCTCTCTCTGTCCAGCTCACGCAGCTAAGTTAAGCTCTTATTAAACTCAGTTGTTATTTTTCTAACAGATTCTTAATTACTGTTTTTTGAAGCAACAATCATCCCACGCTTCGCATTCGCTTTGTTTCTCCACCTCTTCGTGCGGTGCAAACATGTGGGCAAAGCGTGGGAGGCTCCAAGAGACCAAGCAATTGAAAATTGATGCGGTGCTTTAAAATAAAGGAATGATCCTTATTATAAAAGGGGAAAAACAAAGTAGCACACTGAGATAAACAAAGACGCACAGACAATGCAAGGAAAATAATATTAGCAGATGTTGAGCCAGCCGTTAATGATCTGTTTTATATTTAAATCTATTGCTTGAATGCTGGAGCCAGAACACCAAGGAGTGAGAAAGAGGCCTGGCAGCAGCCATGCACTTCACTTTTATTGCTCTGACTCCAATCATTGATGTTGTCTTTTTAAGTTATCAATATAAATTTTTTGCATGCGAGTTGAGTACTGATGGAAAAGCAGAGTTTATGCCGCTGAGAGGGAAGGGCTCTCCTTGCAGACCAGGCACAGCAAACCTCCCCACACACCCAGACTGCTGCAGGTCCTTGGAGTAACGATGCTTGGGGTTGTTCGCTTGTAGGACCTGGACTGAACCCTTCATGCACACATCATGAAGGAGCCGCGCAGGTCAGATACAGCTTGCAAGAGGCAGACGAACCTGTGGAAATGAAAGAGGAAAGGCTCCGCATTCAGGTTGTAAACAATCTCCTAAACCGCACGCTGTCTGCACTTCGTCATTCCTTGCAGGGACATCTGCAATGCACACCTCGGGGTCATTTTGAGTAAAAACGCAGGGCCTCAGCACTTCCGGCGAGGAGAGGCGGCCAGGCGAGCTGCTGCTCGATTGCCACGTGGTTACGGCAGTGCGGTGAGCTGCCTGCAAGGAAAACCTACCTGCCCGGTGCTCTCAGCACCATCCATACAGCAGAGGGAAGTGCTCCCAGGCTGGACCTGATGGTGCCACCAGGAGCAGTGACAGCTTCCCCCTGCTCATGCTGAGCACAGGCTCATTCACCACACGGCCAGAGCAGAACTTCTTGCCCTGTTGCTTTCTGACAATCCCACCTGCCTCACCGGCAGCCACTGCTTGCCACAGCCAAACCCTCCCCACTGCTCCTGTAAGCCTGGCCTGTGCCAACAAGCCCAAGATATTCTCAAAGTCATAATCCAACCCTAAAAACAAGGCGTTGCTGAAAAGGTGTTACCTCATGTCTGCAACGAGTGACTCCCTGGTGTTATTTTGGCATGTGGGGCAGGCTGGCAGAACGTACATCCCCGCTTTTGAGACCTGTACAGCTTGTGCTGGATAACAGGCGCTACAGCTGCCTTCTGTACCAATTCCTCCCCGCAAAGGATACCTCAGTTTTCAGCAACATACCACTCCAGACGTGTTTATTGCAAAGCAACAGGATGGATAAAAGCTGGAGGTAGAAAAGCTCTCTCATGCACCGTTCAGTCAGGGTCAAACATTCAATTGCAAACCTACAAGCAGCTACACAAGAACAAAATGTCATAATATTGTCTCAAGATCAAACTTCAGCTAATTCAGGCAACGTCATAGAGAGCTGCATCTCATTTCATGCTGGAGCAAGACCCCCCTGAGATCGATCCACCTGCACCCCTGTGGGGAGGAAACATGCATGGGTCTGCACAGGGCTACAGCACCCTTTGCTGAAGTCCTTGCCCAAGGCATGGGGACCTGGGACCTCCCGCATCCTGCAGTGTGCACCAGCCGTTTGGACTAGACACATCTGACGGAGGCAGTCAGCTTCCAGGGCTGGGCTTCTTGGTTTATGCCAGAGTTTCTTGCTTTAAGTTTCCTCTTGCTTTGCATGAGATGGCTGCTCTGTCCTCACCCACCCTCTCTCCTGGAGCAGCTCCTAATTATCGGCCATCTCCCCCTCTCCTTTGTATTTACATTTTCATTTGCATTCCCTAATAAATATACTGCTTCTACCTTTCAGGGTGGTATTTCCTGCTTATGCTATTTTCAGAACTTTGGTAAAACTTTGTAAATCACTGCTCCTGAGAAACAGATACTACCCAAACAATCTGTTAGTACCACAGTTGTCTGCTTGCTGTCAGCCTGACATAGACAGGGAATGCGATATGTAAACACAATAGAAAAAACCTGACCTAAATGGAAAGGGCATTTCTCCAACATTTCCCCCTGTGCTCCTTGGTACCCAGAGGAAGGGCACTGGCCTGCTCACAGCTTTTGACCCAGCTCCAGACCACTGGGATCAGAGACACCTTCTGTCCCTTCAGTGGCAGGGATGTCCTCATTAGATCCTTTCAGGATCAACTAGATACTGATTCCCCATGAAATTGTTGGATCTGTCAGGCTGTTTCACTCTCTTTGGTTACTATTAGTGTAATAAAAATATCATTACAGTGTATTATTTATACCAATAATTCATACCAACCACTACCTAACTCAGAGTAATAATACAGTTGCTTTTAGGTTATTTAAAATAGAAAACTTTAATCCATTTTACTTGTGCCACACTAATTTTAGATCAGTGCATGTTTTTCAGTTAAGACAGGACAATTTCATCCAGGACATGCTCTGGTTGCAACAAGAATTGGTGCAACTTCCACAACTCCTGCTTCACCGCCCGTCCAGCTGGACTGCCACAGGCATCTGCATGACAGTCCTCTGAGCTGATCAAAATGGATCAAGCATCAAGTCAGGCACTTTATAGATGCCTACTATGACAGTACAGGTACTTTTAGTCATCACTCCTGAAACCTCACCACTGAAAAGTATCGAGGTTGGTTTTTAAAAGAAAAATAATTAGCCATTACATAGTTTTCATTGATACTCATTTTACCCTGTATTGATGCCAGTAACAACCCTGGTGTTATTGGCCCAGAATCTTGTTCAAGCTAAAGGTAATTTCAATCACCTGGATTGAGTGAGGAGTCTTTTAATACCGACCTTCTCCCGCTTTACTGGAGGTCCCCCACTTTTCAAAGACAAGAAATGCTCAGCCAATCTTTTAAAAGTTCTTCAGTTCAAGTTATATAAAACTGCTAATTTTAAAATATTTAATCATTTTTGATCTTTTTAACATCCAGCAACACCACTTCTGACCTTACATGTGCACCCTGACAGCCCAGAAATTCAGACCCACAGCTCTTTGGTACATCCTTTTCCACTGCCTACTAGATGCCTGTGTTTGCAATTATGCCCCAGCAAACAGAGTCATGTAAAGTCAAAGGAAACAGAAAGCAGATCCGGGCTTTGAATCTTGCACTCACCACACTTCAATAACACATTGCTTTGCAAGTCACTGCTGTGAATGCTAACATTTGGTGGTGAACAATTGGGACAACATTACTGTATCCATTATATATTAATAACAGATGCGTGTGTATCCTATTTTTTCTTCCCTTTCTCTCCTCCCCTTCCCTTTTCATGATAATTAACAAGGCAATAAACATGTAAAACTTAAAAATCACAGAAGTGGAAAACTGATAAAGGCCTCTGAAATGATACCAAGGAAAAAAAAAAAGAATCAGTGAACCAGAAGAACATATAAAGTTATTGCCATTGAGCTTTGCAGAGAGCACAAAAATTGAAAGAATAATAAATAACAAGGGCAGGTCAGTTTTCCAGCAAGAGCTAAATCAGAGGGGAGCTAGGCTAACTTAAACAACCTACGTTACAACGTAAACGAAGGGAGGGATTCCTTATGCGGGAATAATAGATGCCATTCAGGTTTATGGCATCTATTATTTATGGCATCATATCTGTTTATGGGGTAGGGGAAGGAGCCGTATTTTTTAAGGCGCTCAGACACCCAGGGGTGTGACCAGCTGCACCCAGCGCGATGGGGCAGCCAGGGCTCCCCCAGCAGCAAAGGTCCCACCCAGCCTGGCTCACGGGGACCAGGTCCTCCCACATCCCACGTGCCTTGTACACTGCTCTGCGATTAACGAAGCGTGACAATAAATAAATGGTGGAACAGCAACATTACCCCGAGAGTGAGGGGGGAAATTCAGCCTATGCTGTGAAAATGGGAATAACCCAGGAGGGCAGTGGGCTTTTGAGGACCTCCGCTGTGATAAGTGTTAGCTTCATCTGCCTTGTTAGCTATTGCCCTGCCACCTCGTCCTCAAGTGTATGTGCACTTGCACACACAGACACGCCGGCACACTCAAGCCTATACTTCCCACCAGCTGAAAGCAGGAACTCCTAGATAAAGTACATATGCAGAGGTCTTAAGATCAATTTAATGAACCATCATGACTAAATTTGGCAAGATTTCCCATCTTGCTTCTTTTCTGTACCTCAGACTGTTTTGATCAATTTGTGAGAAATGTAGTTTTGGCAAGTGAAAGTCCTTTATCACTGCCAGTGGTTAATCTGTGCTGTGACAAATTCATTCAACCAGAGAAAATCCAATATTGACATTTGTACCTTGGGGGGAAAAGAGGTTAAATGCTGAATGTAAAATAAACTCCTGGAGTAAGCCAAGCAACCGTATAATATCTACATCATGAATAGGCATGTATCTTTCCCTGAGAACTCAGATGTAGCTCGGTCACATCTGGACTCCACTATTATTCCACATAATCAGTCAAATGGATGCTGTTGGACAACATCTGGAAGCGCCTCTGATAGCCCAACTCAGCTGCTCCAGCTTTTTGGTGGTCCACTGAGAACTGGCTGTTCACATGCTGCTAAATCTCTTCCTTGTTTCCACCTGCTAAATAGCATTAAAAGGCAGCTTAAAATACATTAAATACTCTCCCAACATTAATTTCCTCTGTAAGCAATTACTGTGTTGGCCGGCAAGGATGTTTTGCAGTTCCTGGTAAGAAGGAGATGGTCTGTGGGGCCAGACGTTCACACATGGGAAGGACCAACCCCATGAGTCTCACTAAAACGTGTTGTCAGTGTTAATCATTTTCATTACCGCTGTGCCTAAGAGTCAGCCAAATAAACTAAACCCTATTGCACAAGGCAGTGTACAAACACGCAGCGGTGTGAGGCCCTGGCTCCAAAGAGTTCACAGCCTGAGAAGCCCTCATCGCCCTCTTCCCATCTATTTTTAATTCATTCATTTGATTTCTAGAGCTGGGTTTAAAAGTTCTGAAATCTGCTACATTTGCATACATTGTGCAACGCCTTTATCTGTGAACCGTCTCACCAATTTCAGGAGACCTATTTTTTAGATTTATATGCTTTTTTTCAGGAATACATATACATTTGGGTATGTATGTATATTCTGTATTTCAGATTATACACAGGCATAAATAAGTTGGTCTAGAGAATATTTCCCAGAGGAAGATCAGAGCATACAGTATTAAATTATCTCTCTCCAAAACTAACTGTGCTTTATCTTGGGTGTAGTGCTGCTGCAAATAAGCAGGACTTCTCAAAGACTAAGTGTCAACATGAACAAAGGTATCAAGAAAATATTTCAATGATGATCAATTGGCTAGTTTTTAAACCGTGATTAAGCCTTGCGAACTGTTTCACTTAACTTAAAAATTTCTGAATGGCCAAATCACTTTTTTTTTACACTTTGTCATTAAAAACAATGTGGTGGAAAGGTTGGAAGTTGGGATTCAGATTTAGCCAAGTTTAGACAGAAATCTGAGAACCAGCTAGAGATGGAAATCAACCACTGTTGCCGATTATTCTGACCACCGACAAACAGAAACTAGGAGCCTTCATATAAAGCTAACTTAAAATCTATTAACTGCTTCTTTCCTTTATATCTAGAACTTCGCCTGTTATAATGAGCCAAACCAAAATGATGATGCTGTCACATAGACTGTCTGGTCACCCTGAACTTGCATTGCTTGCCTAAAAAATTCCTTACATTTGCTGAGGCCAGTGCTAGTCAGCCTGAACTTTGCATACGTAACACAGAAGGGCTTAACCTACGACAAAGACATAGAGCCGGGAATGGCATCCTGACAACTACGTTTTCCTGATATAGTCATTTTGGTTAGAGAGATAACAAAGGAAAACGAGGTGAACATCAGAAACTGCTGAACTCAGATGCAGAACTAATTATTAAAAAACCCCTTCACAGCTGTAAATTTGTTTTCCATAACAGGGAAGATACCAGCCACACAGAGCTGGCGTAATGCAATATTCAGTGGGGCTTAGTCCAATCAAAGGTATAGGCATATCTTTATTAAGAAACATTATGGCCAACAAAGCTGAGAGAAATCATCACAGAAGTAACACCCAGAATCAATGGGAGGAAACTGAGCATTATTTACCTAGACAACAAGAAAGCTTTTGAAGCAGCATCGTACAAAAAGCTGATTTATATGAGAGGATTACTACAATTTACTCAAAAGCATAATGTTTTCATTCTCAATTGGGAAGTAATTTACTTGATTACGGGAAAAAAAAATACCAAGGCCCTCTCCTGCAAAACTTTCACAGCAGAAAGGCATTTCAAGGGATTGCCCTGAGGACGAGCTTATTGTAGCTCAGGTGAAGGCATCTGTGATAACAGAAATGGGGAGGAAGGTGATCAGATCTGCAACACATCCAAGGGGTGTTAAGAACCAAAATTTAAGAAACAATTCATATAGGAAACCAGGTCAAATAAGGGATATATAGGCATTAATAGAGAGGAGCAGTGGATGAGTCTGTTACTGAGGAAAAAACTGTGAGTCCGGAACAGACCCGTAAAAGCATCATGCTGATGAAACACGGGTGAGGCGGGTAGGACACTAACATCCTGTCATGGCACTTAAAAATGATGAAAAATGGTGTATTCTGCTAGACATGGGATCTGAATCTGCAGGAGTTTTGCTCAGCAAGGACAACAGACCCAAAGTCTTCTCTTCATAAACGTTAAGTAACCACACACCCATCCCCAGGAGACTACGCAGGTGGCAGAACAGTCAGCACATCCCCAAAGCTGCCCCAGGCAGCACCCTTGTTGAATATAACATTATATCAGCCAATCAAAATCAGTGCCACTACAGTGGAGACTCGGTCGCTGGGTCCCTACCCACTGGCTAGGCTACAGCTGGAGGCAGTGTCCTCCTCAATCACCCTGGCACGAGCCAGTGGTGGGTCAGAGCTGTCACCTCATCACCTTATTGTCTCTGCAAGGGGTGCTACATTTCCAGTTTTGCTTGCTTTCACCTTGTTTCCTGTGTTTTATATTCACAAGCATGTACAGCTTCTGCAGTGAAGAATATAAATACGTATATATGCATGTATAGTTTGGTTTCTATTAGACATGGAAGATTTATTTTCACCAGAAAGTTGTCCCAGTGCCATACAGGGCTGAATAGCAAGGAAACGATATCTAATCTATCCTGTATTACCTGTTCCCTTTAATCTGGTGGCTATTCTAGAGATGGAGAAGGTGCATTACCAGGGAGAGTCTGTGATCCTAGGTACTCGGCAGCTATTAAAACTTCAGTTTTGAGAAGAAAAAGGTTAAGTCTATTATTATCCCAGAGCTCCTGTTAAATCAGATGCAGCCATGGTTTACCTCTACCCTTAAGGTTCCTCTTCATATGCAGGGAGCTTTTATTACCAGCATCACCTTCATAATCTTGGATGGAGGCTCATCTGGGCCTGGTGTCTTCCTAATCTTCATTAACTCTAATTTCATTATCACCTGTCCTGGAGTGACCCTGAGATCACTCACTACTTCTTTCCTCCTCCTCTGGGAAATGAATTTCTGTTTCTGTCCTCAGCTACTGAACTGCTTTTGTGAGCCCTGCGGCAAATAATTAATATCAGCAGTATCCCCCTTCGTCTCTCACCAATCTGGGTGCCCCACCCCATCTTAAAAGCTCTGCTGGCTCCTTGACTCATTTTTCTGATATATATGTTTTTAAAAGCCTCTAGAATATTCGGCTTGGCTCGGTAGTCTTATTTCATTCCTTGTGTGAGCTTTTCTCACCTTTTTTTTAAAAACCCATCTATTAACCTTCCTATTCCTCACCTTCCCTTCTTGCATTTGATGTTCAGCAGCTCTCTGATGTCTTTTGCATGACATAAGAACCAATTTTTCCAGTTAATTATTCAACCTCTTCTCCTGCCTCTCCCCTCCCCCCAAACAAGGGTGTTATAAAGGTGGGCTTGGGATGACAGAGCATCCCTGGATTAAAGAAGCAGACTGAACTAAAGGTCTTCCCACAAAAGAGAGGTCTCAACCAAAAAGCTCAGAGGCCCCCCCCTGACTGCAGGGAAAAGTTTTGTAAAATTTAGCAGATGCCCCAGCTCCCTCCCCTGGCAGCAGCAGAGGATGTTGTCATCTGATAATGTGGCAGGGCAATAACATTTTATTTCTGTCCCGCACCTAACTAATGGGGCTGTTTAACACCAAAACAAATAAGGAGGAAGAATGACGATGACTGAGAGAGGAAATGGAAAGAAACCTTTTCTTCAGCTCTGTGTCTTTGATAAACATCTGAGGTAATAAACAGGGAGTTTTATGAGCTAATTGCATTTTAATCAATTTGAGCTCTTAACTGCATTGGAGAGGCTGCTAACTTATATTAGATTCATGTATGGTTTTACACTCTGTCCCCACCGTTAGCAGCTTTACAGAGCCCCCACCGCCACCATCACCATGGACTATTGCTCCTGAGGAGCGCGCGGGTGAGAAAAACTCCCCTGAAAAAAAAACAAAGAGGAAGAGCAGGATCCTTTGCATAAACAAGGGGAAAATGGAGCAATTGTGCTGCACGACGTGAGGTGAGAGTGGAAGTTTGGCGGCTGGCAGCAACCCATGGCCACCAACCTTTGGAGAAAGAAATCCTGGCACAATGAATTTAGGAGAGTCCAATAAAAATGTAGAAGCGAAGGCAGAAAACTCTCTCCTCCCGGTTGTGTACGTGTGTCCACACAACCAGCATATGTTAAGCCTTTAAATGAACATTTGGCCATGAAAGAGTAGCTATGGCAATACGCAGGCACGAATTTATGTACTGTACGTACATATTGCATAGAAAAGCTCTCTGTTTCTGAACCGGACTGGCAGCTGCTTGAAATTTTCCCCTTCGCTTTCCCTAAGGTCTCAGGTGTGGGATTCATGAGCCAGTGTCTCAGCTAGAACAGGTGTCTATCGCTGTGTAAATAGCAATTAGGCCCAAATTTCAGACTTTTTTCAAATCCCTATCTGAGGAAAAGCCCAGGAATAAATAGTTGCTGTAACGGCCAGGGGTATTGTGTAGCATTATAGCCTCCAGCTGGGCTATTACATACTATAGACGGGTGAAGAATACAAGCACCTGACAGATGTGTTCTGTTAGCTTCATTAGAAAAGAAACAAAGAAACTCCTCAATTAATAGCAGTGGAGCCAAAGGGAAGGGGGGTGCGGGAGGGAGGAATCATAGCCTGTTATTTAAACAGAGTCAGGGAGCCTTTCACTGATGGCTTAATATGATTCATTAATAAAAACAGCTTTTTGAATGCTCAGTTTAAGTCAAAAGAAATCACTATCGTGGGGTTTTTTGTTGGTGGTGGGTATTTTTTCCCTGCAAAAGAAGGGCAAAATGACAAACTGGAGTTGCTGAATTCATTTTGTGCAAGGCTGGTCCTTCTCAAAGCCCCCTTTCTGCTGGGTGTTCATCCCTCGGGGTGGTGGTGCAGTCCTTGGGAATTGACGGGGTCGCATCGAGCCTTCGGGCGAGAGAGATTTGCAGGGGTAATATATAAAAATTCCATGTCTCAACGAGGATGCCTTAATGATTTTAAAGTGTCAAAATGAAGCTTTTCAATATAATGGAAATCAGATGCATCTAGAAAGTCACACCTTTCCATCACAACATGTTGTTCCTGTTTTGAGGGTCTGAATGACTGGTAAAGCCATGTTGAGTGTAGTTCTATGTGCCACATCTTTAAAAGTGACAGAATTCATGTCTCTTTATTTAATGCCATTTTAATCATAATAAATGTATGTACAAGCTATATTGTACTGCAGCTCCTTCTTATGCCCAGGCACATGACGGGGTAGAGGATCTTGCAGCTAGCTACCGAAACCACGTCTCTTCTGCTCCTAAAAATAAGACGAAGCCATCACCGCTTTTTATAACAGACAGCAAAACTCAAATGCAATGTAATTCTTAAGCTGCAGTGCTTACTGCTGTCACTGGCAGTGGCAATAAGAACTATCTTCCCAACACACATTTGAAAGAGACGGAGGCATTTCAAGCATTTGCGGGTTCAGGGAGCTCCCAATGTGAAGCCATCTGTGCTGGAGGATTTTAAAGATGAAGAAATTGCTGCAGCGCCTCCATGGGGTGGTGTAAGATAAGTGGGAAGGAAAGGATAATTCAGCATCTGAGAGTACAGGAGCCCTGCGATGGCGGTAGCCATCGTTTACACCTTGACCTGCCAAATGAACCCATGCCAAGAGAAGACCTTGCAAGATTTACCAGTCTCCGCCAGGGCAAGGGGGTGGTGATGGTGTGGCTCTCACGCAGCAGTCACTGGATCCGTGTGGTCCAAGGGTGGTGCTGGCAAAGTCGATGCACTGAGCTGGGGGGTTGGTTTGATGAGATGTATTACAGAAAGATTAAAGAGACCAGCAATACCTATCAACTCAACTCTTCTCACATATTTCCCTGCAAGTTGTTTCCCACAGTGCATTAACTGATGTTTTGTCAAAGCCTGCCTCTAAACGTATGAAACAATGGGTCTTTCATCACTTCCCAAGGGACAGTTGTCCATGACCAAATAGATCTTGCTGTCAAGAAGGTTTCTTTTATATATTCAGCCCAATTTTTCCTATTCTTAATTTCATCCCACTACTCTTAGTTAAACCTACTCCTATTGTCCTAAATAATTCACTTCCCTCGGGAATTTACCCCCTCCATGTATTTGTAGGCTATTCTTTTGTCCCACTGTAGTCTTCATTTAGCGAAGCTATCTATATTTAATTCTTTTAATCTCTCTTCATAAATTAGTCCCTCCAGCCAGCGAGGGGAAGGGCATATTTGAGACGTTATTCAGTGGTGAGCTAGGATGCTCTGTTGCATTCTGGGGATATCTAAAGCACGGAAAATGCCTAGGGGAAGCCTAAACATTCATATTATTACTTTATTTTTTCCCCCAAGTGTTTGAACTGTCATAGACAAAGTGATATTTCTGAAGGAGAAAAATATAACTAAAGATCTTTGTTTCATTCTCCCTTTTCTGCCCCACTGTCATAAATGTCTGCTTTGTCCTCAGTTAATAACCTCCACCACCAGCTGGCCAGCTCTTGCTTACAAGCTTTGCCTTCCTTTACACCCTAACCTAGGATTTTTGTATCTGGGTGAAAAGCAGAGAATCAGACAGTCAATGTAAAAATAGGTTAAACTAGATAGGATAATAAACATGCATGGCTGCTGCAGCATGCTGCAGCTTTTTCCATCAGGCTTGAAGAAGCTCTTTACTTGTGATAGTTTGTATACTTGTTACAAAGTTATTGCTTTTCTAATGCACATAAATTCCTGATGAACTAGATGATAGCATCACTATCTTCTTTTTCTTACTCTACTGACAGAATCAGACAATAGTTGTACTCTTGCCCTTCCCTCCCAAAATTAATGACTTGGAGGATTCAGACTTACGAGTTAGATGCAAACTAATGACTGGTTTGTTTGAATTGCTGGTTTCCTTCCTAAGGACAGTTTGTATGACAGAGCTGATAGCAAAGTCTCTCTTTGGGAGAATGCTGTGTAATTCTGCATGCCTTACATTTATTTGCTGCAAGTTGCTCTCTGTTCAATCAAGCTCTACCTCTAAAGGAACTGAAGTGACTTGTACCAGGAGGTGAGGATGGTGTGGTCTTTGAACCCAGGTTTTTTTAAAAAAAAAAAGAGTAGTTGTTGTAGTTGTTGTTGTTATTACTTGTACTTCATGGCACTTTTCCTGTGTAGCTTAAACACTCCTTTACCAGCAAGTGGAATTTTATACTAAAACTTACATCCCACCACAATCTTAGGGTAACCATTAGTATTTGTTAAAGGGGCTGTAACAGTATATGACTTTTGTGTCGAAAAGGGATTTTCAATTGCTTTAAATACATCCAAAGACTTGGAATGACTGGGCCTGTGCAGTGGAATCATTTAAATATCTAAAGGAGAAATGCAGAATCCAACACATGAACCAGTGCCCATAATTGGCTCTGATACTTCAACAATTTATTTATTTTTCTCTACAGCTGACTTAATACCATAAAACGAATTCAGCACTTGCCAAAATGCCTATTGCAAAAAAAGTCAAACAATTCATATTTGGGTCATACAAACCTGAAAAACATTAGAGACCAATAAATAATGTCTTCTGGAGGATATGAAAATAAACAGACCCGCATGTTAATGCGAACTAACTCAGTCTTTAACCCGTTGGCTATTATTTTTTCTTTTTGCATTGTGGCAACACATAGGATCACTTCTGGTTATAAATGCTGTACAAGCATGAAACCCCAAATAATCCTTAACTCAAGAGTTTTTACACTGAGGAAAGTCATTTGATCAGGAGGAAGCTAGGGATGTGTGTGCACATGTACAGGAAAAAAAACATCAGTGGCATGCACAAGGTGTCCTACGAGTGCCTTCTTTCTCTCAAGTATTCCTTCTCTTCCACCACAAAGCCTGTTTGTCCGTTCAGCAACCAGGGCGTTGGCTTAATGTGGCTTGCAGTGGCTGTTTTCAGAGTCAAGAGATGCCCACGAAGAAGACTTCATCCACAAATTGCGAGACCCTCAGTTCCTTCCCTCTGGACTCTCAGAGCCAAGCTCCTGACATGGCATCCCTCCACATCCGACGGTTTTGTTCCAAGAGAAGGGAAAAGCACACGTTTACTTCTCTTGCTATGTTTATGGGTCAGCTTGAGTGCAAAATGCGAATATACACAGGCTGGAAAGTCTATTTTAATCTCTGGGTTTGTTATATTTTCTTCTTTCATCATACTGCGTTGCAAATTATTCTAGTTCTATTTCTCTGGTGTATTAAACTAGTGCATTCATTGCCAAGTCTCAGCTCTCCATTCAGGTTCTGGCATCAAAGCCTTAGGCCAATTTTATTTCATTTGTATTTGCTGTCAGAGCAATGTCTTTATTCTAAAATGCCCTTCTCATATCAACTTCTCAAGTGGCTTGACAGAAGTAGAAAATGTGAGGAAGAAAATCCTCCCCCACGCCACAGTCTGCAGGATTGCTTTTATGTTTTCACCCTCTCTGAGGGGGGAAATGTACAACACACATCGAGAAAATGGAGTTCAGGATGCCGTTCAGCAATGAAGGGATTTTTTTCTAATCTTAGCTAGGCACTTGACCTGTTCATACAGCCTTTCTATTTTATTGATATGTATGTGAATATATAGGTGTGTATATATATGTATGTAAGTATGTATATAAAAAGCACACATACTCATGCTGTTGCTCTGGGCTAATTTTTTAACAGCATTTATTTTCAACTGCTAGCGGCACATTTACCCAGTCGCAAACAAAATTTTAGTAAAGCAGAGTGAAAATCTATCACGTCCAATTATGATGACAATGCAGTGCCATGCAGCTGAGGGTTAGGCTGGGACCAGCCGTGTTTTGCTTGCGGCCATCAAGGATTGCGATGGAGCTTTTTTTATGCGTGGGTAGAAAAGTGATTTAAACTGGATGACAGGAAGCCCAAATCACTTTGTCATATTAAAGACTGTCGAGGACTCACCTCAGGATGGAAGTGTTTGATGTCAAATATAATGCCAGAATTAGGCAAGGTAAGGACGGCTGTGAAAAGGACATCTTAAACATCACAGGACAAGGGAAAGCATAAGAAAAGTTTGTCTTCTGGCATTGCGCATTAAGCAGTAACAATACTTGATAATAATAATTTTTAGTCTTGTGTGTAATATTCCCCGTTGTGTCAGGTAAAGGACACTTTGCATTCTAACAATTTTTATTTGCCAAGCACAAATGTGTGCTATCTATAAAATCACATGCACTTAAACAATTATAACCAAACATTAAAAATCCACGTGCATACGTACACATCTGTCTGCAGCATCCGTGCATTGGCGACTAAGGACACTGAAATCCCTGGGTCATGTACTTTTGCAAAGCGCTTTGTAAGCAGCTCTGCAGCCTGTGGTGCAACAGTGCTGTCATTCCCCTCACACTCTGTTTTCAGAAGTAATGATTCTCACTCCTTTAAAAATAACAATGATTTGGGTTGCACAAAATACAGACACCTTCCCAAGCACAAACACATGTATACATGTTTTGAAGGCTACTCCCCATCAAGTGCTTTGGTTTTGGATAGTTTAAGCTGTGTCCTCGCTGGTTTAAGGCAGAACAATGGGTTTCTCAACTGAGGAATGTGCGTATTAAAAGCAGGGATCAGATGAGACCTCTGTACCAAGGCAATGAGCTTCACCAGGGCATTCGAAATAAATCTAATCTACAGAAATCATCGCTATGTTTAGGATCCCACAAAATGTTGTGCCTTAGGAATGGAGTATTTCGGAAAGTAGCTGAACAGTGCCAGTATTTCAAAATTGACACCCAGGAAAAAGGAACCTCAGTTTGCTGTATTGCTAAGTGAACGCAGCTGATTGCTCCCTTGCAAGCGGTGATTATTCAAATTCCTCAAATATTGTAACAACTTCCAGTAATGTTTTCCTTTGACAGCTCTGGGACAAACTTTTTCATTCATTCACTGTTTTCTCTGAAGACTTATGTCAAAATTAGGAGTGAGTAAAGCCTGCTTCTTTCTGTGCTTTCTTTGCTTTTCCTCACAACTCTGCTTTATTCTTTACTGGAAAAACAAGTTGAGGTGAAAGAAGAAGCAACAACAACAGAAAACAAAACTATCAAAGCAGGTCTCAGTAAAATAAAAATGGAAAAATTTGAAAGCGAAAGGTGATTTTTTTTTCCCCCCATTTTATCAAAGACCTATTTTTGCCACAGCCCAGGGAAGAGCAGAAACCTCTCTGCAGTCTACCTAGATATTGCTGTCTGGATGCATATTCATATTTCAGCTACTATAATGACAGATGTGAGAGAAGAGAGATTTTTACAGCAATTGGATGAGAAAAACTATGGGAGTGAATCAAATTTTCTTTCTTTGGGTATGCAGATACGGAAATGTAGTATGCATTTATATTATTATCTCCTTATATATTATTCATACGATAATGTGTTTTGATTTGCTGCAAATTATGGAAGACTTAAATACTAATTTTAAAAAACTTTCCCTGCCTGCCTCTCTCTCTCTCCCCCCCTCCCCCCCCCCCCCCCCCCAGTGTGATAATGACAGGTGCATATAACAACTTTTTCCGAATGTTTGACCGAAATACCAAGCGGGATGTTACCTTGGAGGCATCCCGAGAGAGCAGTAAACCACGAGCTATTCTTAAGCCCCGGAGAGTCTGCGTCGGAGGCAAACGGAGGAAAGATGACATCAGTGTTGACAGTTTGGACTTTACTAAGAAGATCTTGCACACAGCGTGGCACCCAACTGAGAACATCATTGCTATAGCAGCGACAAACAATCTGTACAAAATTATGGAACTTAAATACTATTTTAAAAAACTTCCCCCCCCCCCCCTCTCTCTCTCTCCCCCCCTCTCCCCCTCTCTCTCTCTCACTTATTTTCTATACAATAACTCCTCTTTCCAGTGATCATTAGAAGAATATACCCTCAGAGCTAGGAAGCCTGAGACGACGCACTGAAGGGCCATTCCTGCAGTTACTTCTACCAGGGTCATACAGAGGTTGAGAGCGACACTTTTGTGTTTCTTTTCTGGCCTTTATGCTTTTCTGTGTGCTGTATGTAAGGCAATATACTCAGGGTGAAATCTAGAAACCACAATTTGTCTATGATGTCCGTAGGAAAAAAATACCCTATGGACATTTCTTCACACATACAATATAGGAGCCAGAAGCCATGACTTTAAATGAATTCAGTATCACTATTTTACTCATGTCAGATCAAAATTTTGACAAAGAGTATCTGGATAATGGAAGTTTACTGTTGTTATGATACAAATCAACAACCATATTAAGCCTAAAATCAGTTTACCAGAAAGCAAACTCTCCATCTCCCATGCATCCTGGTACATACAAATTAAACATACCCAGATGTGAGTTTCTGCATGAAAACGGGGGTGTTTGGAAGTTAAACCAAATGAAATCTTGTTTCATTAATTCAAATCCACCACAGAGCTGTCCCTGCTAATGTCTACATTGTAGCCAAGACTACTTTTGACATTTCTGTAAGTAGCAAACAGGCAACAGGAGCAGTCTGTCACCTACTTCATGAGAAGGAAGAGTTTTGGGGGAAGCAGGTATTCATAATTTGGACACGGAATTGCACAAAGGTAGATTTTTGGCAGGCAGAACAACAACCGGGGTTATTGGTCTTACAAAATGCCCAGACAACTTCTAAACGCTCTTGAGAAGTACCTCCCAAAACATTTGCTCTGCACTAGTTCTGCATATCTGAACGCTCCTGTTACAAGGTAAATAAGGAGTTGTTGTGGGACTCAGTGGAGAAGCAAGATACCATAGGGAGTCATGAGCGATGGGGAAAGGAAATTGCTGTGAGGATAGTGCCTGGACAAGGGACGGGGGTCAGAGGGGCGCTGGGCCACGGGCACAAGCTGAGGGGGAAAGGCGGAGGTGGGTGCAGAAGGAAACACCTGGGAGATCCTCAGCTAGGAGCCAGCTTGAGACCGGGGTGGTCCAGAAATGCTGTTTTTCTGAAGATGACAGGAGTGAGAACAGAAGCGAGGGCCACCGAAGGTGTAGGTGATCCCGGGGAAAGTCTTGGGACAACTATAGCCCAGCGTGGAGCTCATACTAACGCCATGGTCACCAAGTTTGTGTTCTCTCAGGAAGTGTGTGCACTTCCACACCAGACAAACCTGGTGTGCCCGGCTGCCCCAGACCCTGGGGAGTCAGCACGACCAACATGACCCTCTGCAGTGTTATCAAATGGCCTGGCCAGCACCGCTTCCACGGGGTTCCCACAGCACACACCAACCTCACTAGAGTTAAGAAAGGCAAAAGGCTCAGATAACGCTGGTGTTGCTTAGCCTGATCCTCCTGCCGGGAAAAGAAGAGGCAGAACAAACACTGGTGAGTCTATCAGAAACAAGAGATGATTTATTGAGAAAGTGTCCAACAATTACTTCTTTGAAGGAAGCTGGCACCTTGCCCCTGCAACAGTGCCGCTTGCCATCCGCTCCAAAATTAGATAAGCAAATCCCTCCTGGCCTTTTCCCACCAGGAAGAGTGTCGGTCTACTCCATCCATGAACCCTGAACCCCAAGTACTTGACATAAACTGACAATTGATAGTCAATGGTATTGGCAGACCCACTCATCAAAGCTAATTGCACAACAGGAAATATCCTGTTTCAGTTCATCATTGTGTAATTCAGTGCTATATTATTAAAGGTATGAGGCAAGTTTCCATAGGAAGAGAGATTGAAAAGAACAGGACTTCTAGTTTAGAGAAGTAATGAAAACAGGGACTCACTAGCCTATGTGACACAAAAAAAAATCTACTTTTGTGTTATCTACTGTTTCTCATAATGAAAGAACAAGAGATAACTAAAAAAAATTGAAAGGCATTCAATGGAAAACTGATAAAAGGATTTATTTATTTGTATACAAAATGCAAGTAACTTCTGGAGCTAACTGTCAACAGATATGACTGAAGCAAAAAAAATCGGTAGGATTAGGAGTTTATCTGGATATTAAGAATATATATCATTACAAAACTAACTTGCCAAGCTGTGCTTTTTTCTCCTGCAGTTAGTAAACATAACCAACAGCTTTGTTGAAAATTCCTGGAGTATTTCGAGGTAGTCAACCTGAAGATTTAAAGGGACTCACTGAAAAATCACAATCGTACCCCACTTACTGTCTCATAATTCTACCTTACTGACAATCTGAATCAAATAAATAGCTAATAAACAAAACAGGCTGGGAAACCAATTTGTTGATAAATACTGTAATATTCAAACTTTGCTCCCACAGTTCATTAGCACAGCAACCCCTTGGTGCAACAAAAAAATCAAATCTATGCCCTTTTTGTTTTCCCATCATGAAACGGTATTTTATTTTTTTGAAATATACTTACCTAATGAGCATGTAACTCCTCAGACATCTCAAGTAACTTCTTACCATAGATTTGCTCTATGTACAAAGTACTACTTGGACCCTCTGAAAGCTGGGCCAGGCACAAATGATCCTGATGTCCTGTCTCATCTGGGTTACCTAAAAGTGTGGACAGGCAGTCTACTCCCTGTAGGCAAAGATTTTAATCTGAGTTTTCTGAGATGCAGTTCATTCTAGTGAATAAACACCAAGTATTTCCTGCACAAAGGAAAAGGGGTTGGAATAAAGTTCAACGGAGAAGTGTGAAGGTCCTGGTCTGCCTTCCTTGCCACCAGAAAGCAGAAGTGAACCCTAATACATTCAGTATTAGTGTTGTACAGGCTTCTGACTCCAGTGCCGCCTTAGTTTAGGACGTTCCAGCAGCGTTTAACTTGTCTTTCTAATAAGATGCTTGCCTGACAGGTCCTACAGTTTCACCTTTGCAAATGTGTGCCAAATTTATCTTCCAGCCTTGAACTGACTTCTTCCTAAACTCACGAGGTGCGCTACTGCGTGTCCAACTGATTTAAATTCAAAGTCAACAGGGTGTATCTTCTGCAATCTGCATATAACTTACGGCTCACGCTTCCAAAACACAACAACTTTGAGACATGGGTTAAAAATGGAGGAAGCTATTGCAAAATACGTACTGCAGCTCATTTTACATGCCTAAGCCTGTGAAATACCATCGCTAATCTACCTCATACTTTCCATCAAACAGTTCTACCAGATTTGTTAAAAAACAGATATGCAAATTTTAGGTAGAAAAGAGATTTTTTCGGGAAACTGAACATAAGGGATATCAAAATAAAGCTTGATTGTAAAAAGACATTAATTCAACTGCAACTGCTTCATAATTCAGAGTATTAGATTAATGCTTTATGAGCACATTATCTACAAGTTAATGTAAATGCTGTAACAAACTGAAATTCAGAGATAGAGACTGTTCACAGGTTTGGCTTGGACGCCGTCCACAGAGACTTTATTAATCAGCACAGAAAGTTTAGTCTAACCTTTGCCAGTCAGTTCAAGGTAGAGAAGCTTCCTGAAACACGACAGAAATGTCTGTCGTGCTTGCAGACGTCTAGCAGCTCCCTCTGCTCTAGCTAGAGGGCTGGTTCAGACCTTCCCACATCACCTCATCATTGCCGATGTGCTAGACCACCCAAGCCATGACCAAGGCATCACTGCTGTGGGCGCAAGAGCAAGTCCAGGTGAAAAGCAGTCTGTATCTGTCACACGGAAAGAATCAAAAGCCAAAGCTCTGTACCACTGGCAATGCCCTCAAAGCACTGCAAGACATACGTGTGCTTCGCAACACAACAGCGCAGACATTTCAGTCCCATGCTTTGCCCTCCACCTGAGCCACATCAGCCAGAGCTCACCATGTTCCCACCCTGTGTCCCTTTACTTTTGCATAGTCTAGCACGCACAGGAGTAACAGCTGAATCAGGAACACTCAGAGAATTGCTTTTTAGCAATGTTACAAATGTTAACCTAAACAACCCAACAAACAAATTCCCGGCGTGGCAGTAATAGTGATGAAGCCATGACACTTTATCAAAATCCCATCTAGCGAGACAGGAAATTTTTGTCAATATGTTTCATACTCAGAAAATGTACTGCTCAGCACTTTGACGCTGTACTAGCCAAACACATTTTATTTTCTTGGGGAAAGTTTATTTTATTTAAAAGCACACGTTGGATCCAGATCTGTGTCCTCCCATCCAGACTTCCCGGCTCATTCAAATGGGCACACATAGCTGTGCCCACGTGAATACAGTGCACTGGGAGAAAGCACCAAGTATATGGGCAGACGTCCTTCAGACAATTTTCAAGGACATTTACATCACCGGATATTAGGAACCTTTTTTAAGGAATGTATTCGCTGAGAACTCTTAGAGGTCCGGCACAGGGACATGTAATTGTAGTCCATAACAGATTAACCAGGGAGACAAGTATCTGGCCTCCACAAGTGACTAGTATGAGCAGTCCCAATGACAAGGGAAAGCAATTTATAGTAGGCAGTTATTAAATAACTTACCCACTTGAAAAATGTCTTCTGAAGCTAGACAGTGAGTCTCTGAGTTATACCATAGAGCATTAGGGTTTATACCACTGGTAAACCAAATCATCTCTAATACTGTGCAGAGTGCAGCCCTCCTTCCCCTTTAGGCATTCTCTGGGTTGCACACCCCTGTGAGCACCTTACATGCCTCTGGTCTACTCCAGGTTTCATGCGTTTTCCCCTCTCTCTCCAAGGTTATCATCTTTCCATACCTCTAACAACTTCCATAGCAGACTTCAATCCTTTCATATTGCAGATCCTTTCATCTTTCATCTCGAGCTTTTTTTTTTCTTCTTTTTTTTTTTTTTTGAGTAGATGAACTGAAAAGTTTTGCAAGGTAGACTAACTTTCCTCCTCTGGCTGAAGACACCATAATTACACAAGGGGGGTTGATTTTTTTTTTTAATCCGATGGACTCTAACACATTACTTGCATTATTTTTTTCTGGAGACCCCACTAGCACCTGTGATTTATTCAAACTATTTCCATGAATGTCCTTCACCTTTTTTCACTATTTGTATTTGGTTTTGAGCAATCTACCCACCTGAATTCATCAAGTTACTCTGAAGTTCCTCACAGTCTTCAGGAGCTTTGAATAACCTAAACATTTTGCATCAGCTCAAATATTGTTGGGTGATTAATAAAAATGTTAAGTATCAGCTCTCAAGAAAAGAGCATTAAGCAACACATTCCCATGGATGAAGCACCTACAAGAATCAAAAGGCAACAAAACCTGTAGTCAGTCTCAAGCCAAGTTTAGCAGCGGCAAAGGCAGGCTTACCACCCACTTTCAATTTTCTTCCAGTATCTACAGCTCCTGTAAATCCGTCCAGTGATATTGTTCTATCAGTTACCGGTAACTAATAATTTTACCTCTAATGAAAGTTATTTTGCTCTTCACTTTTACTGAACTTACGAAGTTCTTTCACCCTCCAGTGGTTCAAATGAACGGAAAGGCCTTAACATGCCGCTGTGCAGGGAGTCACCGGGACAGTGGGGTTTGGGCCAAAGGGTGCGAAACACTGAGAGCGTGGCATTTTCTCTATCAGAAAGCAGCATTAACTCTCAAGCAATCAGCATTTACTCCCGAGAAATCACTCGCTACCCTCCTGAGAGCGCTGTGGGACTGCAGGGGTGAAGCCCTGAGGACAGAGCTGCTGCCGCCTGCCCACACTGGCAGCCTTCGGTGCCACTAACAGCCTGCCACAGAAACGCTTGTGTGAGACAGCCATAGCCTTTAAAATTGGATAAGAAAGAATAGAATGGAAACGGTGTAAAATGTCACATCCAGACAAGAGAACAAAAGAAAGGGATTTTTTTTTTTCCCTTACAGCAGGACAAAAGTACTCACAGGAGCTTCTTATCCCTTCCTCCGTAATTTTTTTTTCCTTCTCAGGTTTCTTTCATGCAGGGAAATAATTCTCTCTCTGTTGACACCTGTGCAACCATAGATGTGTCAGCATGAGCTGACCGGGTGGAAAAGAAAAAAATATTTACCCCCAGCATTTCCGCGATCTGCTGCATTGCCATTACTGCCGTGATTTACTGGGGCCCATTACATATTTTAGCTTAAGCTTCTCAGTCACCCAAATGATTTCCTCTCAAGGAATGAGAAATACCAGTGAGCTGCACAAGTTCACGGGAAAGAGGGCGAGGGGGAAAACGAGGAAGGTTCCCCCACTCAGCATCTGCCTCAAAAATGGGAGTAATACGGGGGGGGG
>NW_008825071.1:8838115-8855572 GCF_000699105.1 Pygoscelis adeliae
CGCAGCCCCCGCCCTTGGCCGGCCACCCTGCCGATGCGCCGAAAGTACTTGTTGACCTTCCCCGCAGACTTCGTAAGACGAAGCGTGGGGTTTCGGCAATCCTGGCCGCGTTATACATTTTATTAACGTTATGCTAATTAGCTGGAAAGCCACGCATTGATTTTCTTGAAAGGATTCAAGGATCAAATATCCATGAATAGAGCTGACAAAACCTAATCTACTAATGGATTTAACTTAAGAGAAATATAAAGCTCATAGAAAAATATGATTATTTGGGGACTGCTTAAGTAGTACTTATCTTTAAAATACTTTTACAGAATTTCCATATTCCATTGAGGTGGAAAAAAATGCAGTTATATTTTTAAAACATATTTGGCCAATAGCTCCAAACAAAGCCTTCTCTTCTCTTCTCCTCTTCTCTTCTCTTTTCTCTTCTCTTCTCTCTTCTCTTCTCTTTTCTCTTCTCTTCTCTTCTCTCCTCTTCTCTTCTCTTCTCCTCTTCTCTTCTCTTCTCTCCTCTCCTCTCCTTTTTCCTCTTTCCTCTTTTCTCTTCCTCTTCCTCTTCCTCTTCCTCTTCCTCTTCCTCTTCCTCTTCCTCTTCTTCCTCTTCCTCTTCCTCTTCCCATTGCTGACTGGGTATGAGGTGCTCAAATTCCCTGCCACAGCCATGAGCCCATGGTGGCTGGTTCAAACCAGAGGCAGAAACACCCCACAGCAGATACTCCACCTGCAGAGGGGCTCATTTTCTGCTGACGTACCATGGCTGTGCCTCCATTTGCTGGGATGGTGTTTTGTCCTTTTGTGTCAGGGAAAACTTGACTCTGCACCTTTTTGTGCTACAGCATGGAGTTTCCTCATTGTAAAACCCCTCCAAATTTAGCAGATTATGTCTCAAATGCGGAGGGTGGACTCCAGGGAGAGTGCCAGAAGGCTGCACAGCCATGCTGGGGACTGAGGAACACATGTCCCATGCTGACCAGAGCTAGCAACAGGCAACACAGGGATCCTCCTCTCTCCCAGCAGGACATCTCCACTGGATATATACCACCGTCATGTCCAAGAGCCCTAGTCACAGGCAAGGCTCGCATTGTGGCAGGCGCTGTATAAGCACAGCGCACAAAAATGGTCCAAACTACAAAGAAATGAGGCTTAGCCGGAGAAAAAAAGACCCCAGGCAAATGTGGACAGGAAGGAAATACAAGGAAATAACAGGAAAATAGTAGTCAGCTGGACAGGCAGCCGCTCCAGAACACCCACAAGCAGTTGTCCAGCCTTTTATAGATACCATTATAAAGGATAGTTTCAAGGCGGGTTGGACAGCGATAATAAGGCAAGTTTGGCTATGGCTGCAGGGGATGCATCCTGAGCACAAAAGGCAGCAGGAAAGAAAACAGAGAGATGCTTGTTTGAAACTTTAACAAGGCAACAGAGAAGAAAACACAGAGGCACTTGTTTGAAAATTTAACAAATAAGCAATAGAGACCAGAAAAGTGCCTGACTGGAGGTGGAAGCAGACATTTCATGAGTATGCAAGAGATGGTAGTGACCCAGTGGTGTGCTAACTGGGGAATCAGTCGTCACAGGCCTTGGAAATGAAGATATGTAACTGATGTTCGATGCAGCATGGGAAGACAAGCAAGGGAAGGGAATCCCTCAAGGCAGACTGGCCTGGTCAATGCAACAAGCCATAGAAAACTTCAATCGTGATAGTCAAGTGACCTGATGTGTTGGGACATCTGGGTAGGTAAGTGAACTGGTAGATAGCATATCCCCAAAGTTTCAGAAGGTCACACAGCTCCAAAACAGAATTTTTAAATCAAGACTACCAAATTTGTTGTGCAGACAATTGCACTGACACTATTGGTTTGGTCTTCTCCTAGGCATGAATATGAACTAGCAGATCTGAACCAAGGTGCACTTTGTGCTAGGAACAAAACTGAAGCTGGTATCAAGTGAGCAGAAATCTGGAGTGCGAGTATCCCCCGCCATTGTACTAGAGAGGGCACTGTGTAAGCTGCCTCCCGGAGCTCTCTCCATGCTGTTTTCTCTCAGTGACTCAAGATCAGATGTGCACAGTTCACTAATAAAAAGACCATTCTTTTAACTGTCAGCAACAGCCTCAGCCTGTGCTGCCATTCTGTCTTACACATCACTAACAAGCAAAGACATCCAATTTGAAATTAGCTGCCAGTCCTCAGGATTGCTGGGTGTGTCAGAACAAAATCAAGCAGGGCAACCCACGCTGGGCTGGTTATTCAGCGTTTGCTGGACGAAAAGAAGTATACCCTCCATTTCAGTTAGCACAGTGAGCAAATAGAACTTTAAACCAAACCTTTCACACCTGGGTGACAGAATAAGGTGGATTTCTACATTACCACTCCTGACATACAATCATTCTTGAAAAAGTGGAATCTGCTCCCCATGTGAATCTGTCTCTCTGAGTTTCCACATTGTTTTATTGATAAAACCCCTTTTAGCTAATGAATGGCTGCCATTAGATTACATTGTGGTCTAAACTCTGAGGTGTAGTGATTTTACTTATTCACTCCCAGAAGCGCGATTGCTCTTTGTCCCTCAAGAAATGACACCAGCTGCACTGCCACACAGCTCCAGGGCAATGCCTTGCTCTGGGATGCCTCAGCAGAGAGAAGTCATTTCGGAAGAGATGTACCAGCCTAAAACTTGAACGATGCAGTGGCAGGTCAGACCCATTGGGTTCATGATAATGCAGTTGTCATCTTGCAATTTAACCAGTCTGCTTGGCCTCCCTTCCATACATCACACACTCACGGTACTATATACTTGGGTTCTTAGACCTGTGCAACTCTTGGCCAACAGTAAAGCTCCAACCTCAGCTTCCCACTTTGAGCCACTATTTTCCTCCCAAAAATTCCCTCAGAAAAGTCTCTGCAGTCTTCCCAGTTTCTATAACTAGGGCTAAAATTCGCCACACTTCTGAATCCTGCATGCAGTAACCCTAGCAGGCCTCAAATAGGTTTCGTTCACTGCAGCAAGGAGATCACCGCCTTTGAGGCAAACTTTAGAGATAGTCTTCCATAACGGTGCTTATGCCTCGGAGTACTTATAATCTGCACCCACCTGGTCAAGAGGTTCTGACACGTGAATAAAAAAATTGCATGTATTTTCGGTTATTAGAGGGTTATTTCATTGCTTTTTCCACAGATGGCTTGTGATACTCACAAAGGAACCATCACAGTGCTGGAAAACACCACCATCAAAATGCTCATGATGTTCAGCTCTGTGACTCCTATTTCATGGGACTTCAGGTTTTGCAGACATTTGGCTTTCTCAGGCTCAATCCAAACCCAGGGCTTGGAAGACAAGAGCTGACTGCACATGAGATCAAAGCGATAACGGTGGCAGGAAATAATTGGGGGAGATGGCAAAAGTGATGCTCGCTGCCTGGATGGAGGGAAGCCTTGCCCTTTGTTGCCCTGCTGGAGAAGGCCTCCTGGATTTCCAGATGCTTTTGAACGTTCCAGCGGCAGCAGGAGCTACGAGTGTTTATTTCCCCTTCTCCTATCTGCTTGGTGAGGAGATTTCAACCTCTTGTCCTGTTGGACTGTGTCGCCATTGTCTGTGCTTTTCTCATCTCCAGACTGGATCGCTGCCATGTGGTCTGCTCAGCACTATGTCTGAGGACCACTCAGAAACTTCAGCTAATTGCAGTATGCAGCTGCCTGCTTACATATCCACATTTCAGATACAAACCATAGAGCGCAGATGGCACACAGGCTGCGCCAATTTTCAGTTCATTTCCAGGTGCAATTCAGGCCTTAGTTTCTAAATCTCCTTGTGATTTGAACCTGCCCGTCCCCCAGAGACTACCTCTGCCTACGAACGCTAGGTCCACCGTTGAGATGAGCTGAGGCATTTGAACTGACAGTCCCTGGAGCAGCGCATTTGGAAATGGCTTTTTTCTCAGCGGAAGGACCACAGCTCTTGAATTTGCTTCCTTGTGTGGTAAACCTTTAAGGCACATTGCGAAACTTGTCTCTTTTGTTAAGCTTTAGTTTAATATATTGGGGTGGGCTAAGAAGGGAGGTTTTGATGAGGATACTTTTACTTTCATTGTTGTCATGGCAGTATAATTCAGGAGTTTTGATTTGTTTTTATTTTAACTGTAGCTAATGCTAATCTAAGATTGTGCACAGCATAATGAAATCAAATAAATAATTACAATTGCTTCAGGCCAGTGCTGTTTACTGGGGAGCCAGGGAAGGAGAGACAAGAGTAGAGTATTGCTGTGCTGGAAAGAATTAAGTAGGTACGGCCAAATGGAAGGGAGTAAGCCAGGTTACTTCCGTATGCTCAAGCTACGGGATGCCACTGACTTGTTTCCTTGCAAAGGGATTCTTGGGGCCTGATATGTCCTTCAAACTCTCATTGACAGTTGACTGCAATATGTGACTGCCGTTGGTCTAGAGAGGAAAGGACAGAGATACTGACCAAGACACACTGTCAAAAAAGGAAAAAAACCCCAAACAACAACAACAACAAAGCGTGGAGTACAATAACAAACCACAACAGCATTAGATCCCAAAGACCCCCTTGTCAAAGAATTATCTTACCTTTCTTTTTCTTCTGGTTTTAGTCCCGTCCCCCCCCCCGCTCCCTTTGTGTGGCTGTCTCTGCTCATTTTCTCAGGTTCTTTTCAGCTGGGTTCGTACATTGCAGATTTGAACGGAGCCGTCAAACTGAATAATGCTTCCAGAGAAGAAATGAAAACACCTAGAAAGAAGAGAGACAGATTGCTGAAAATAACCAAGGGTCTCAGATGATGTAGCTGATTCTGTCTAAAGGCACATGTATGTACATATATACACACATAGGTGAATAGATCATGATTGCAAAAAGCATTTCTTTGTGTATATCCACAGTTTGTCCACCTACTCCTTTTATGGACAATTATATCCCTCCTAGCTAGAGATCTGTGTATATTTCTATTTAATAAACCAGCCACAGTTCATGGTCGCTTTTGGGTATGCAATGACAATTGTAGACCTTCTGTTCCTGTAGCTGTGTGTGGCAGAGAAGACTTCTTGCCTAGAGCTCATAGGACAAAACTGTGGGCAAAATACACCGCAGAACTCACCCCAGGACCCAGGAAAGGAGAGAAACCCAACTACCTAACCAGGGAGCATCTAATCAGCATCTAACCAGGAAAGGGCATGAGATGTCAGCCTTTTGAAACTGGGCTTTTTGTACCTGTAGAAAAGCTTTGTTGAGGGATTTTTGCTCTCCAGTGGTGTAAAGGGGACCAAAAGCTGCCTCAAACAGGCAGCAGGGTTTGGTTTTTTTTCCTAGGATGGGGATTGGCATAGTGCTGGAAGAAACAGTTTTATACCATCTGCTTCCCCCTCTGGTTCAGAGGAGAGGCAAAGGACAAGAATGCCATGCACCACTCTTGGCAGCATGATTTACAGCAGACCAATTTAAACTCCTGCCAGTAAAGCATTTATACTGCTAGATCATCATGTCTTCTATCATCACGTACATGACTATGTCTGTGATCACACGGATGCAGTAAGGTAAAGGTATGCATCCATAGGTTCACACGTTTGTGTTCCAAGCATTTTTAATTTTTGTGGGGGTTGAGTAACACCATTTTACTGTGATTATTTATGGGTTGGTTGGGTTTTCTTCCTTGATTCTCTTGTTAGCTCTTTTTAAATACTGAAAAATTTCTCAGTGACATTAACTCCACAGCTCTTGCAACATGCACATAGTCTTTGGCTAGCCTTCAACCATACAGAGACAGCTTAAAAGGACTTTAAAAATCACCTGTCTGGCTCTCAGCCTTATTTAAAACTCTGTCTCATGACACACTTGTAACTGAGTCCCCATCCCAGACTAGATCTGTTCCTTCCTTCATGAGAGACCTTCCCCACCATGACCATAAGGCTATGGAAAACGCGTACATTGCAAGTACCCCCCCAGCTCACCTACACCATATAAACGGGGCTGACATATGTGTGTAATGCACACATTGAGATGATGAGCTATGAGTATAATCCATTGCCACTGTTATAAAGTAGTCACCAATAATCTCAATGTCTTCAACAAGTTCTTCCTTAAAGACAGCTTCAAAGTTGGTTTGCTCTTCAAAGTCCTGAAAGACAAGTCTGGTTTTATAACTCTGTTTTTATAGAGTTTTTTTTTATATCTGCCCAGGGAAGTGGTTGAGTCACCATCCCTGGAAGTATTTAAAAGACGGGTAGATGAGGCGCTTAGGGACATGGTTTAGTGGGCATGGTGGTGTTGGGTTGATGGTTGGACTCGATGATCTTGGAGGTCTCTTCCAACCTTTAATGATTCTATGATTCTATGATTCTATAGGTGCAGCTCTCAGCCCTGTGGGACCAATGCGATTCCACTAAGTCAAATTCACTCATTCATGAGCTAACATTAAAGAGCTGACGTCCCACAAGTCCAGAACTTGATGGGAGGAAAGGAAGCAAAAAACCACTGCAAGCTGGACTTGTTACATCAAGAGCAGGAAACCAGCTCTACATTTTGCAGTCAGAGCTCACCTTGCCCCTACAAGCTTCTGTGAAGACTTCCACAGGAAAAAACCACCAGCAGGACAAAGGCAGGAGGCATTTCCTGCACTGAGAGGATCAGCATCTGCACGACACCGAGGACTGCGGTTGGGAAATGACATGTTCCTACCTGACAAAGTCATTTTGGTTGCTACCTGAGTCAACCTCATTAGCAAAGCTTAATTGGAGAGGCACGTGAACAACCCCAGCAGAAGAGAAAGGCTATTGTTTGAGAGCGAATCTCAGAGTCACGTTGCGTCTCACTAGCTGCCAGGAGAACACAAGGCAGGTTAGGACAGGAGGCTTTCCTGGGGGGCAGAGGACACTGTTCGCGGTGCAAGTAGCCTCGGGCAGCTAGACTTGTCAAAGCTGTATTTCTGCGCCACAGGCCCTGAGCGCTGCACCCGAGCCAGAATAAAAATGGACTTCCCCCAGTGAAAATATTATAGCCTTGGCAGGAAAGGACCTTGTCTGGAGGTTGGTATGAGTCAATCGTAAGGGGCTTTTGTGTGCATGCACGTATGCGTGTGTGTGTGTGTGCAAGCGGGTGTGCACGTTAACAGAGTATGCTGTCAGGGACTGATTTTCAATGATGCAAGTCTCCTCCAACTGATAACACTCTAAATAACAGGTGAGTGACTCCTGGCAAGAAGGAGATTGTCTGACCTCATTGTTTGCCTTTTTCCCCCCTCTTTGTTCTTCACAAATAAAGGTTTTTTAATAAACTGAAAGGTCCTCCGCTCCTGCCTGATGATAAAATGAAAGGAACCAGTGAGGTATGGTACAACGTGGCAGCAAAAAAAGAGAAGCTCATCAGAAAATAACAAAGGTGCAAGTTAAAGATAAGGCAGCTGTCAGAGATTAATCCTGCTGGCCTGATTGTTTTCTTTAATACCAAGGCCTGCAATAGCAAGTGATAAGTTTGCTGAGTAATTTGGTTTTTGGTGAGGAAATAAAATTCAGGTAGGCCTCATAATTGATTTCCTTTTCTTTAGTTTTCTAAACATTAAACAAACAACAAAAAAAGAAAAACCCACCTCTGCTTTGACTACACTTTCCTTTTTTTGGCTACACTTTCCTTTTTTCAAATTTGCTCCAAGGCTGTGAGCTTCCCGCCAAGCCAGGTCTGTGGAAAGATAACTCGGAGGGCAAAAGCACCCTCTCCTTCTCCAGCATCCTCCTGGGAATACTTTTGTTTCGTCATAAACACTTACGGTAGCTCTTGAACATGATTAATTCTGCCTGATGTTGGCTTCATTTCACTGTCCAAAAGTGGGCAAAACGTAAGGTGGTGGAAAAAGCAAACTTCAAAATAAAGTCGGTGCTGCCTGTCACCTGTGGGTTACGGCAGTACCCGGCCATGGCGTAAGTCACTGCCTGTGGAGGGAGCCGTGCAGAAGGATGGTGCGGTCCTCGTCGGGCTGGAGAAAAATCGTTGCTGTCAAGCTGTGGAGGCCATCCGAGGGGTGGCCAGCTGGGGCAAACCCTCAGCTCACTGCAGCGGTGCGTCAGGGCTCCCGCCTGGTCCCTGCCCCTGGACGTGGAACGGGGAAGAGTAGCAAGTAGGAGGGGTTATCTACCATGTCGTGCTGGTGAAAACCCACCCCCACCCAAACCTGCCGCATTTGTGGGTGCACGCAGGCAGCCGTGGGGAGCCCAGGCACTCCACAGGCAGCAGCTATGGGAGGAAGCAAGACAGAAATGAAGTTGAGGGAGGAAAGCCTTTCCAAATCAGGGAGTCTGCAGCAATGAGGCAGAGCTTCTCTCAGGTGAGAAGATGATCCTGAGAAAGAGAGACAGTGTGTGGGTGTGCATGCACGTGTGTGTGTGTGCATGTGCGCACATGTGAGTGTGTGGTGCATGTGCACAGGAGGCAGCCGCAGAGCCTTATTTATTGTGACAAAATGAACAGCCCCCAGGATGCTCATCCAGCAGCTAATTTCTCATCTTATCTGTTATGTGAATGAGATGGGAAAACAGTTTCCTGTTTTTCACAGATATCACTAACATGAAAGATACTGAATGAATTCCCTTGGAAGCCATGCAGTCAGATCCAGCCACAGACTCATTTGTTTCAATGGAAGGAATTAATGCAGTCAAGGCTGCCCATTGATGGGAAACAAGTCTATAAAGCTCTCTATAGAAGCAAATGTGCTGCCACCACCTCCAAAACAGATGAAGAGCTTGGCGGACACTGTCTCCCCATCCATTGATAGCACACATGCAGATGCATGCTTGTGCACCACACAAGCACACACATTTAAACCTTGTCGTTTCCCTTATTCAAAAAAGGTATTTCCAGTGTTATAATGCAGCACCAGTGCTACATGAAAAGGGCAATCTGTACCATGGGCTTACCCCCACCGAAGGAAACCTTTGCCTCTAGGGCTCTTCTGAGGGTCTTACACCAGGTGTAAGGGTAAGAAGTGATGGGTGTGCTGAACCACCAGTCCCCAGCACTCAGAGTTTAGGAGCAGGCTTTGGAAAAAGTCCCGCATTAGGGGCAAACAGAGGGGCCAGGCAAGTTATATTAAAGCCAGGCTGTCATGAAAGAAGGTCCTACATCTCTTTTAAAGCATAGACTCACAGGAAAGCCTGTTAAAAAAAAAAAAACCAACTGTCTGTGTATGTTCACAGGCAGTCAGTGGCTTGCTGCAGCTACGGCTATGCAGGTGTGTCACCGAGCAGAAAGTGCAATATCGTGTTAACACTTTTCAGGCCATTTCTGCCTATTTCGTGTTGGTTTTCACCTCTTTACTTTTCCCAGCAGAGGGAGCACCGGGGCTTGGATGAAAAGAAGGGGAGGAGGTACCGGTCTCATGGCAGAAACTGGTAAGCCTGGCAATAACCTCACCGCAGTGTCCCCTTCCCTGAAAAAAGGTCTCATAGCCATGACACCCATCCCAGTGCTGTCAGCGGCACAGGGGGACTCTGCAGCGCAATCGGCGAGACGCTGAGCTGACCCGCCGCCCGTGGGGTGGGAACGGCAGCCTCGCAGGTGTGGGAAGAGGAGAAGGGAGATGGCGGGCCCTGCAGGCGCTGCCCATGTGCTGTCATTGCAGCCACGGCAGGCACGCCGCTGGGGACAGGCTGCCTGCGTGGGGTGGGCTCCTCTGGGGTTGCTGCTCCTCTTGCAGCTCTTGTTCACATCACGTGGGACCTTAGTGCCACGAAAGCCACGTCCCCACAACCTCCACTCCCCTCGTGTGGACAGGCCAAAGCTCTGAGAGACAGCACGCCTTAAAAGGCTTTGCAACAGGTTTCCTTTTGCTTCCTTTTCCTCCTTCAAAGGCACAAAAAGGAGTAAGGGGAAGAGGAAGTCCCAGCCTCCTTGACGACAGGAAACCTTCTCAAAGGGCAGTCCTGTCCCAGCCCCTGGTCGGAGGTGGAACGGGGCTGGACATGAAGTACCGCTTTTGACCATATCAGGGTAGGCTGTACACAGCCGCATCGCACCACGCACAGATACACTTCTGTCAGCTACAGGCAACGGGCCATGATCTCCACTGCCAGTGTCCCTACCCGCTTCCCTCCTTTTTAAATTTGGGCTCTTGCCCCTCCTGCTTTTTTATTACTGGCCCTAGAGGCAGCAGGAGCTTTCTGCCCTCCCTCAGCCAAAAGCACCTCTTACCCCATGCAGGCTTAAGTGCATCTTCTGACCTGCTATAGCTGAGGGAAGAGGGAGAGGCGCCTGCCCCCTGCAGCGAGATTAGAGTTTGACCCACAGGCCAAGTGATGTACCGAGTGCGGCAGGCATCCCTGCCTGCTGCCTTTTCATTGCTAGCAGCTGGCGAATCCAGATGACGCCTGGCGTCAGAGGCTGGGTGATAGTGGGTAGTGGGTAAACAACCTGCAAGAAAAGGGGGCAAGAAAGAGAAGTGGGAAGGGGAGGAAGAGAAAGTTGAGGAAGGTTAAAAGAAATGAGAAGAGACAACTCTGGTACTTTAGTACACTAAAAAGAGATGCTTCAGTTACACTGCAGCAAGGCACTAGTGTGGGAGAAATGAAAATAAATTTAGCCTACAGTCCTAATGAAGTAAATTCCAGAGTGGGCTGAGACCTTAACTGATATAAATGAGGATCATTATCTTCACTTTGCTATTCTGCTCAGAACAGGGCAAGGAGTGTGGAGATAGGAGGGGATGACCAGGGGTGTGACTGTATGAAGTACAGCCCTGCCACCCTGCTGTTGTCCCGTGACAAGGAGACTCATGCAAAGGGCCAGCGACAGCACTCTGTGCGAGCCGTGCAGGCCACCTGCAAGCCTCAGCCGTCCTGGGGTTTGCCCCAGCTCTTGGTCCAGTCAGGAGAAGTGTTTCTGAATGCCAGGCTGGCAGGAGTAGTGGTGGCTCTGCAGAGGGATGGAGTGCAAGCAGCTTTGCATTGGTACCCCGTGCATCCTGCCAGGCCACCAGCAGCATCAGCCACCTGCCAGGGAGGCTTGTTTGGCCTCAGCCATCTTCCTCTCCCCAGCAGCGCCTGTTCCAGCCGTTGGGGTAGCCCTTGCCACCCTGGAGACTGGATTGAGCACTGGGAGGTAAGAAACAGCAGGTACAAAGCAAAGCACTTCTCACCTGCCCAGGACGGCTTATTGCCCCAGGGCGAGTGAGGTGGGCACAACCTTGATGCTTCCTGCTGTTATACAAAAAAATGAAGCTATGCATTGGTGCGAAGCAGAGCAGCACATCTGCTCAGCAAAGCAGGTCTCTGGGAACAAATCTCCCCCCTCATCCCACTAGCAGGACGCAGACTCCTCAGTGCAGCCAGAGAGCGGTTTAAGCTGCCCGTTGCGCCTGTGCCTGGCCCAGCCAGGCTCACCTGGGAGGCCACCTTTCCCCACCAGCCATCCATCTTCTCCTGACAGCAGCACCCAGCCACTCTCCCACAGATCTGTGATTTATGTGGCGTGGAACTCGCCACCACCAGAAATTAAAATGTCCTCAAGTTTCGCCATATTCAACATTAAACCTAGATACTTGCTGCCCTATCTCCTAACCTTGTCTTCTTCTGACCCCTCCTTCAGCTCTTTCCATGCTCCTCTCAGAGGTGTCATGAAAGGGGTGTGGTAATATGGCAGGAGACCTCTCTTCATCCTCTCCATCACCCTATCTACATGTTAATACCTCATACCATATTTAATATCGACATCATGGCTTGGCTCAGGCACGTATGATGTGTAAGTAGGCAGTGACTTACACAGTTTCTGAGCATTTACCCCTAATGAGAAGAGCTGGAGCCCAGATAGGTCCGAGAAAATAAAGACACAATACGATAAATTTACTGTGGCATTAAATCAAACTCTAACCAGGATTTTTCCTTTAACATTTCTCTAAGACCCAGGCAAAAGCCTCTCATCCAGACTCAGTGGAAACATGTACCTCACATAAGCGGCTCTGCTGTAGGTCAGGGTAGTGGTGACAGAATTTTAGAGTGAATTTCTAATGAAAAACTGAAGGCCTTACCCAATTTAATCTTTTTAGTAACGATCTCAATAAAAGTCCCATTAAAAAGATACTGAAATGGAACAAAAATGAGTTAGGCATTTTCATCCCAGAACATGTTGGAATTTCAAGGTCAGATTTTGGAGTTTTGAAACAAAATTTGAGAATCTAATGTCAAAATGTTTTTACGTGGTTCATTTCAATTATTGTACTATTTGTATTACTTACCAGTTACATCAGGATAGTTTTGATAAGTGACATCAAGGAATACGATAAAATTGTCATCATTAGCTCCCAAATTAAACAAATCACCAAGTGAACTACTTCTGAAATGCTACAAGGCAAATTTGCAAAAGTGAAATTTCAGAGAAAATATTTAAACAAACATATTTCTGGTTCAAACAGGGTAGAAATAACACACCCAGTGCACTGAAAATTCAGTTTCAGCCATCTGTGGTGAAGCCTTGCATCTGAGCACTACTCCCAAGCAGGCAGGCAGCGTGCTCACTTCTCTCTGAGGATGCAGGCTAGCACACACTGGGGTAGGAGGTCCCCTGTGTGGCCTCTCCCAGTTTGGTCTGTGTGGCTGCAGGAGAGGGAAAAGGGTGAAGGAAGATGGATAAGAGCTCTAGCAATCCACTTGTTAAAAAAAAAATCAGTGTCTCATCCTACTTCAGCATGCAGGACAGCAGCGTGCAGAGTGTGGCTTTTTGCAAATCCAATCCAGATGCTCATTTTCACCATCATGCCACAGTAAACAACTCATCTTCAACCTCAGCCAGACCTGGGGACAAGGGTTAGGCCAGAGTTCACATGAGGTCTTGTTTATCTTCATTTTTCTCAGTAAGGCTGGACCAGAGAGAGTTGGGTTTGGGTGGCGGGGTTGTTTTTTTTAATTCACAACATTTGTGTAGCTTTAACGGGTTTCCTCGATTGCTTCACAGCTCGGTTAGCAAGATTTAGACAAGCACAGTGAAACGTAAATCAAGCTACCACATCAAATAAATAAACTAATCTTGCCCTGAAAAAACTTTTTCTTTGTCCTGCTCGGAGAAAAAGCCATCCACAATATCGTGGTGGAGATGTATGATCCAAAGGGGCTATGATAAAGGTGCCAAACCCTTCTTGACATTAAGTACGCCCTGCATCAGGACCACAAGTCTCACAGGTGCGGTGGTGCCTCCTCCTTTTCAAAAGCAGTGGCAGCTGCTTTCGCTCTCAGCATGCACACCTCCTTAGCGCGTGCGCTAAGCGCTGTGGAGCACGTTTCGTGAGCAGTTTGCTGTAAGTGCTTCCACAAATCAGGTTTACCAGCACTTTTTGGAGCAGTTAACAGGCTTTAGGGAAAAGCCCTGCAAGCTCCAGGATAGCTGGTATCAGATGTTCTCCACATCTCCAGCCTGAAAACTCAAAAGTCATCCAAAATACCAGCTTGGGAAAGACCCTATATGAAGTACATCTCCTTCACCCAGTCTGAGGAGGAGCAGAGTTATCCCGTCACATGCCGTTTTCAGCCTGGCTGACCACTGTGCCAGGAGCAGGCAGGAGGGCGGCCATGGCCTCCCTGGAGCTCTGCCCTGGGGGGCTCACACCGCTTTGTGAGCCAAAAGACTCATTCCCAAAATGAGTCTTGTCCGGCAGGTACCCCTGGCAGCATCTCCAAGGTGCCATGCCCTGAAGTCCCCCCCAACGTCGGGGAAGCAGCCTGACTTACCCTGGCTGAAGGTCTGACTCCTGATACTGAATTTCACTGCTGACGAATTTTTGGTGCCTCAGGTGCCCAAACCAAAAAGGCCGCAGAAACAAAGATACGGACATCCCAAAGATGGCCCTCACCTCTTTGAATATGATTTGGTTCTCTTTGAATACAATGTTCTTTTGTTTTAAAATCTGGGACAAAGGTGGTTTCAACCCAAGCAGTGTGCCTAACCAACGCCAAACAGAGAAGAAAAGATTGGGAATGGCTGGTTAAAACCAGAAGGACTCAGCACTGCTATGTTATTTATTACAATCTACACAATTTTAGGGGGGACATGGTAATTTACAAACTTAAGAAGACCAGATCTCTGCCCCGAGGAGATGTTTTAGCTTAAATTATGCAGACCAAGCATAAACAAGTCTGGATAACAAGAACATCTAGAATTTAAATAGTAAATATTAAAAAAAAAAAAAAAGTAGAGCTCGAGGCCACATCCTTTAATTGACAGCAGTTCAAAGGAAATTTTCCCAGGGGTAAGCCATTTCATAACTGCCTGCTGTGGTTTTCTTCTCTGTCCCCCCCCCAGCATCTGGCTCCAGCAACTGCTGGCGATAGGGCTCGGAGCTCGGCGAGCCAGCCGCTGAGCCATCTCCTTTGACGTCTGACCTCTGCTCTCAGCCATCTCTTCTCAGGTCTGACCGTGAAGGAGGTGGCTCCCCAAAAGGTGGTGTGAAACAAGAGGGAAGGCCAAAGAAAAAGCCCATCCAACTGCAAAATGCTGAAGAAGGGGTCAGGGTGGGAAAGTCTGAGCCAGTTGTGAGTCAGGCCCTGGACAAGGATGCTGGAAACCTGGATTTTATCCCAGCTTTGACCTTGGACAAGTTCCTCTGTCTCCATTTGCCTGCTTCCACTCCCGAATGTCATCTGCCTTCATTATGTTCTCTTTGGGGCAGCGACTGGCTCTTGCTACATGCTTGTGCAACACTGCCCACAACAGGATCCTAATCCTGGCTCAAGTCTGCTGGCGTTGCGCTAATGCAATTAAAAATTTAATAAAAAAAAAAGAAAAAAGAAAAAAAAGGTGTAAGCACTTCAAAATCTGGAAAAATGTTCAAAGCCAGGTAACTGCAGGGAGTTCAAATGAATGTCAGCTAAAGATCTGATTTCCAGTGTTGCTACTAATTATTACATGCAAAAAAATAGCTAGAAAACCCAAACCTGGCTTTGAATGATCATTCACTGATGGCTGGGACACGTTTTTCACCTAGGAACAATAGAGAGTTTTTGCATTAAATACATTTTAGTTGGAAAAAATGACACTTTTCAGGATTTTCCCTCCTTCTTGCAAGAATTTGTCATCATTTTTAACAAAATTAGCACCAAAGCTACTACTGAGTGGTTTTGCTCTCTGAAAAAAAAATACTTTCAGTAAATTAAATATCTCAAGAGTTATTCTGCTAACAAATTTCATTAAAGGATGCTGTGGGCTATTTCACAAGAAATAACAAAAGTCCATTCTGGTCCCTGCACAATGAAAATAACTTTGAAAGTTCAAAATTTGATGAAGCTGTTTTCCCAAATCGAGGCCTGCTCTATTTTTCATGCAGTGTTGACAAGAGCTAGATGAGAAAGAAATTCAGTTTCCATCATCTATTCAATCTCTGGCCTCTCTAACGATTAGCAAGAGCGCCTGTTTCACTGGTGTTTTCTTGTTAAATATAAACTCGTCCCATAGAAACACAACTTGAAATTATCAAATCATTTCACAACCGACAGATGGTAACAGCTATCCACGCAGCCCTCAGCTGGTTTTAGCCAGCGATGTGGAGGTAAGAACTGCTGTATCATGATCAAACTCTGTACGCTTCATCCATCCTTTAAGATTTCCTCTCTGAAATAAAGGCACAAAAAAGCTGCAGTCACACAAACCCACCGGTAAAGCCAGCTTACACCCAATGCTTCGCTCTGTCTTGCAATTAACTTCTTAATTAGGAACTATATTTTTAAAAAGCGTTTTCAAGGGAAATTGAATTCTCTGTTTATGGCTCCGCCTAACTGAATTATCCAGCACACAGAAAAAGGTGAGCGGCAATAGAAGAAAGTTGACAGACTCGGTGTAGTTTCTGAAATCCAGATTAAGCTGTTCCCCACCACAAGGAAGATTTCTCATCCTTGTCCTGTTGGTTTACAAAATGACTTCTTTCAAAGCAAACAAGCCAGGAAGGCCGAGGGGCATGGTGATGAACAAGACTAGGTAGGAACCCACGTCCTCTGTGCACCACATTACGGTTTCAGCCTGGCAAGCTACTGACCAAACATCGCTGCTCTGTGATGGCTACTCAACAGCCTCTTTGGAAGCAATTCATGGCTTTAGCCTAGAGTCTGAGACGGGTAACATTAACTAACACCCACGCTGGCAGGCTCAAAACGGTGTCCAAGCATCCTGAGGCACGGACTGTGTGGAAACCTCGCGTGCAGGTCTGGGGTGCCTCCGGAGGCGAGCGGTGCGAGGGAAGCCCCCCTTGCTGCTGCGCTGGCTTTGCGCACAGAGGGCTTTCCGCTCTGGGGCTCCCCACCCGGCCTCTGCCATGCACGCTAAATTCGCAGGGGAGGAAAAAGGCAACGTGCTAGATGGAGGTTAGCTGGGCATGAACTCTCAGCCTTGTCCCTCACAGATGTTTGGCCTCTTTAGGAAAATTTCTAGAGTGGACTTTGGGTGCCACTTTCAAAGGACCTGAGAGAAAAGGCAACGTTTGCAAATACTCCTCATTAGCATTTTCAGGTCAGAAATACAGGCAGCCGTGAAACGCGCATAACATTACAAAGGACCCTTCGCACCATGCCACCATCCAACCCCTCCAGTACCTCACCTGGACTTGCAGAACAGCCTTCACATACGTATGCAGCCCAAAAAAGTTTGAAATCAGGGAACTTCCATATAAACTACCCTAAAAAAACCCTTCAACACACTAACATTTTCTAGCTCCTGGTACAGCGACTCTCATGAAGCTGTGGCATTCAAGGAGGGTTTGTATGCAGCACACAGATGTATTGTTATCTGGACAATTTTTCTTGTGAGGCTTTTTTTCTGCCTCGCTGAAACGCCTCCACTGTACTCCTGCCCTTGCCTCAACCTTTGGGGCACTAACAAAAAGCAATCAATGAAAAGCCCATAATGTTGACAATAAAATATGACGACAACACTTATGCAAAAGGAAGAAAAAATAAACAAAACACAACCTGAGGTTTTACAAAAAGCTGTATAACTTGTCTTTGGGGCTGGAGGAGAAACAAATGCATTTGCCTCAGATTAAGGAGAACTAAATCCATCTATGTGCAGCCTGCAGTATTTTAGCCATCAGTACCCTTTCACTGATAAAAAATATAGTGGCGACTGTATATCATTAGTGGTCGGCAACACTGAAAACATATACGTACCTTCTCATATCTAACCTGCTAGCGAGCTGAAGGTCTGTTCATTTTTACTTTTAGGCACAGAAAGGAAATCTTCAGGGTTTATTTTAAACACACAGAAAAAGGAAAGATGACTACGTCTACGTTTACCTGTGAAAAAGCAGGAAAGAAAGGAAAAAGGGTCCCAGCGCTCTGCCCTTATTTTCATTTGGTTTTGCAGCCGCATCTGCAAAGAAATCGATGGTTTCTAGGTTTGGTTTTTTAACATCAGTTCCCAAATTCTTGAGGGAGCACTGCCACCTACCGGGCCAGGCCGGCCCCGCCGCCGGGGCACCGCGGG
>NW_008825071.1:8855954-8867883 GCF_000699105.1 Pygoscelis adeliae
ACTGTTTGATTCCCTTCACCACGGTACCACATTTTGTGCTTGAACACTTAGTGGGGTCTGGTTTTATTTATTTAATTTAATTACAGCGACCTTCCTCGGCGTGACTGGCGGATGCCCGGTTATTTCCCACACCGCCCGCTGTGCTGCTGCCCCACTCTTCAGCCCCGAGCTGGACACCCGACTTTCATGCTTCTGCCTTAGGGCACCAGGCTGGGAGGCGGTGGTACCCCCAGGTACACACCCAGCTGCTCGGGGAGGACCACGGGTGATGTCCTCCAGCAGCTGCCCGAGAAGGTGGGCAAAATCCTGCCACACGCTGTGACAGCCCAGTCAGGTGCTGGAGGCCTGAACTAGGAGCGGTAAAGCAAGAGCTCTGAAAAAAACCCTGTTTTCCTCTGAGTGTTTGTGTGTGTGTGTGTAATTTCCATAATAATTGTGTCTGTTGTCTGCAGACATGAATTCATTACAGCAGGAGGTAAGAGAACAGCCAGTATCAATATACATTTCAAATTCCTTGCTACAGCCTTGATTTATAAGGCACAACCTGAATCACTGACTAGCTGGTTGCCTTTCAGTGAACTGAATTTAGCATGATAGCTGAGAGGACTGAAAAACAAATGTGTTTTGGTTTTTTTTTAAAGCACTCCATCTCTGTATTTTTCATTTTTAAGAGTTGCTAGCTGTGTTCTGGGTACCCCCCTGCTCCCTGCACTCCATCCCCCCTCCTTCCTCCTGTGCATGCTCCATCGGCACTTGCACTAATCCAGGCCCAAAAATACTAAATTGATTCACAGTAATGCGGGCACCCAGGGGCAGAATATTCAAGGAACAAATGAATTAATCATCTTGGAGACTCCATACCAACCCGCATAAAAGCCCACGGCTCAGAGCGGCGGCGATGATGGGCACAGCCTGGCCCTTCGGCTGACCATAAGCACCGGGTCCCGCAGCAAGTGCCCCGTGCGCCCTGGGCGCTGCCGGACACGCACGTGGAGGCTGCCGGGCCCACACGCACGTGAGACAGCACGTGCGCTCGCAGGGGTGCTCTTTGAAGAACTCCAGTGTATAGAAATAGGTGTAATAGGAAGAGGGAGCCCTGCAGAAAAAAAGAGGTCTGCAGTCATTATAAATGGACCTTCACAGCAACAACAACAAGAAAAAAAAAGCTTTTAGGGAGAAACAGAAAATAATGTTTTGCAATTACAGTCCACAGCTGCCGCAGCTCCAGCGTGCGTGCTATGCACAGGTGCAGCTATTACAGCAATGAATAGCATGCACTAAAGGTGCTATCCATATGGGTAATAATACGAGGGCTGAAAAGGTATTTTCATTTGCAGCCTGATGCTGGGAAAGAAAATAAAATAATAAGTAGGCTATCTCTCAGCCACCCAGGTCTCAGCCTTATCTGAGGCTGCGGAGTACTAGGTGGGCAGGTGGGCACTGGCAGAGGAGCTCCTTTCACCGTCTGACTGGGGAAAGCCTCCTGATGCACCAGGTAATGTCCGAGTCCAGATCGTGAGGCTTTAGCCGGTAGGAAAACCGGCAGCTTTTTATTTTTCTTTGTTGTGAACAGAAAGCTTTTGGAAGTTTCTTCCCTTTGTGTCATTTAAAACACCTGAATTGTGAAAGATACCTGGGAGTAGGGGAAAGGCAGGAGTCTCTCCTCCGGTCTCTCCCCCCGCAACACCCATGCTCTGGCAGCACCACTTCGCCGACTTGAGCGGCAGGGTCCCTCCCTGGTGTGAACAAGGGAGAACGAGATGCAGAAAGACGGCTGTGGGACCCTTTCATCAATATTTTGCTCTTTCCTCCCTCCTCCCTGTGTCAGCCCCAGGCAGTGGCAGAGGGGGGTCAGACCATCTGACCTCCAGAGATCCCCCCAACCTCAGCTATGTTGCTTTTGTGACTGCGAAGTGGCTGAGAGCTATTTGGCTCCGTTTTGGCTTGTCGGTCAGTCTCCACTGACGTAGGCCTGTGACTCCAGAGGCACAGGACGGTTATTTCTCTGCAGCCTGGTTTGTCCCCTCAAATCCTGTCACCATGGGACAGCTCTTGGAAAACAAGAGGGTGCCCCTTGGAAGACAGACTCAGCAACCCATGGCTACCCAGACAAATGCTTTCCAGACTGCTTTACCACAGGCATCCTTTCTTTCATCAGAAAGGGGAGCTGTTAAAGATACTTAGCAGAGAGCTAAGCGAAAAGCAGAAAAGGGGTTACCCAGTGCAATCTGGCATCTTGCCCCATGGTGAGCTTTTTTTTTTCCTCGATCTGTAGGCCACTAAACATTTTTCCACTGGCAGTGAAGATGCCTAAATCACAAATGTAAGTCTCCTGATGTCAGGTTTGATGTTTCCTCACAGAGCTCTTAGCAGTTGTCCACAGACCCACAAGCATTCACAGGCGATAGACCCCTGACTTAGCATGCAACACGGACAGCTTTCACGGGTATAAGGATGTCCTCATCCCCCCCTCGCCTCTGCCAGCTCTGAGCCCGCGCCGAGGTCCATGTTGCTAGAGCCAGCTACTTTAAAGCTAACATAAATAAGTCCACATGAGCTGCTGTCACCATTTTGACTTGCAATCCAGACACAGACCAAACCCTTTATTCAATTTTTTTCTTTGGCCTTGCATAGGAAAAACACAAACGCCGTGTTACTTGTCACTTCAGCCTCAGCGCTCCCCCTCAGCTTTGGCTGGGCTTTCGTGGAACAACGCCGGCTCCAACAAGCCAAGCACGGGGATGCGGGCGCAAGGCTCAGGATTGTCCTAGTGGGATTGCCCGCTCCAGCACAGCATGGGGCAGGGGTGTAATATCTGAAGCGTAGCCCCATCCTCTGTCCCCCGGGGTGCTGGGGAAGGGTCCGGATGTTTTCAGACCGATAGTGCCAGGAACCCGCTGAATGCAGGTGGGGGAAATGGTAACCCCCAGCACCAAGGCAAAAGCATCCTCCGGATTCCTGAACAGGTCCCAGTTCACCAAAGTAGGCAGAACCAAGGTCTTTTTATAGGCCTTAAAATGGAGGGAGGCATTAAAATTAATTTGAAAACTTCACAGGAAGCTGGCATAATGAAAACAAAAGTGGATTGATGCACTGGCTGGCATACCCTCGCCCTGGGAAAGAGCTCAGGCAGCTGCTTCCAGAAAAGCTGGAGCCTGCTGGAAGAGAGCACAAAACAGAAAACACTGCTCAAAGGAAGCTCACAGACAAAGTTGCAATGTGGAAGAAATTATAATGATTAATACAGCGCCTGAAGTGTGCAGGGGACTACAGAAGATTGAAAAAAAGACGCTGGATTTGATTTTCCACTGCCCTTCATCAGCAGCCGTCATTTTATACCAGCGCAAAGTGGGAGCGCAACCTTCACAGCACAGAACAAGTGCACTTTTTGTTGCCTTTCTCTCTATTTGCCTGCTGCTAAGATCCCAGGGAAAGGGGCAATCAAGACTATTTGTCCCTGACCACTGGGGCTTGGAGCCTACTCTAGGACACAGACCATAAACAACAGACAAAGGGAGAGGGAAGCCACTGAGAAGCGCTGCCACATTTATCTCTGGCTAGGATCAGGAGGGAATAAGAATAAACTGGGGGCAACATCCAGTGACCAGCTGCAGAAAAAGCACAGAGTTGCAGAAAAGAAAAACTTCTTTCTTCTCTTAATTTGATTGGACTTGAGAGTTTTGCCACAATCAATCTCTTCTAATATCAAAAGCAAACCCAATTAGAGCCTTAGATAAAAAAATTTTAAGCCTGTAGTTCAGAGTCAGCCACCTCCCTATATCCTCCATAGCAGGTCACCAGCAATAAAAAAACAAATATAGATTGATAGACGGACAAACAAAACAGGTATGAAATGCTACCAAGGCCCAAACAGCAGCTTTTTGCAGTGGCACCAGCTTTCAGCAGATCAACAGTGCACCCTCAGGGCGTTCCGGGTTTCTCCCGTGCGGTGCCACCGCGTTTCAGGTACTGTGGTTTCTCCAGAGTGAAGAGGGCGAAGATTTCAATTCTTGCTTTCTGCTCCCTGAAAAGCTGTGGTTTGAATTTAGAGGCTTCTCACTCAGATTTACTGTGAATGGGAATATGTTTCTGCTGGGTCTGACTTCAGATCCTCGGTGCAGATGCGCACCAAACCAAACTGCTGATGAGATTTTCATTACTAGTAAATTAAGCAACTTCAAAAAGGTCTCGATGACTTCTGGGGTTACAATAATGGGAAAAGGGGCACATAAGGCCGATATTTCCCTCAGTGAATTAAAAATACATACTTTCACCAGGATTTATTTGCTGCATCAAGTCCAGAGCAGCTGAGGTTTGCATGTTGTACTTCACTGTACCACACAGTTGCAGCCTGCAGCTTTATCAGATACAATAAATAAATTGGAACCGGTCGATAAAGGGGTGACGAAAATTGCAGACGTGCTGAAGGAAAGGAGTGACCGAGCCTGACCTCTTCCCAATACACACAAGTATTCCTTGCTTCTGGTTTGCAGTCCATACAGCAGCATTACTATGCAGCTAAGTGTCTCCCATGGGTTGTACCTCTCTGACAGGAGAAGTAAGTTCTGTTTCTCTGAAGTCGGGCTTTATAAGGCTTCATAAAGACATTGGGATCTATAGTAGCTGTATCTTAATGTGTATTTATGATCTGTGATAATGTTTGGACTAAGGTTCTAATAGAGAAGAAAAAAAAAGGGGGCAGTGTTCAAAGGAATAGGCTACTTCCACCTAAAACAAAAAGCAAATAAACACCACCAGAACAAACGTTATGGATAGGCCTTTTAACTTACTGTTCTTAAAATAGGAGAGGAACATTTTGTATCTGAATATCCAGAATATTCATCCAGCTCAGAAATATTTATCTCCTGACTTACATGCTCTCGTAGCAGCCTCTGAATTCCTTTGAGTCATTAAAGGATTTTGTCCTCGAGTCATTCCCATTAGGGGAATATTCTATTTAGAAACTTGCCTCCTGCTCAAAGTTTGCATGTGGAATTCATGGTTAAGATCCCTCCTTGCCGAGTTTCAGGTCAGTGCCCCATCCACTGAAGAGACAGAGATATTTAACAATTAAATGGTCCTCTAGGCTACATCTGTACGAGGCAGTTCAGGAGCACTCCCCAGCCTGGGGATCTACGTGCCCTGGCTGTTTTCGCTCTGGGAAGGTATGGTCTCACCCCGCCCCTCCCCGTGGGAAGGGAAATCCCCTGCAAGGGTCAGGAGGGACAGGCGGTGCCCTCCCCGTCCCCAGGACAGGCAGCTGGGGTCTCTGGCCACAGAGCCAGCCCAGCAGCCTAGGGCAGCTGAACACTGCTGAAGAGCTGGGAACGAGCTCCAAAATTATCTCATGGTGCCTAAACACCTTGTGTAAATCTGTCCTTGGCTTCAGGCTAACATTAGCACCCAAGAAGTAGGAGCAACCTGAAAGGTGGGAGGAGGTAAGGGTATTTCTTTGCCTGTTCAAAGATGACACAGTTCTGCTTGTAGGAAGCAAGTTATTTTTCCATTCTCAAGCTTTTGATATTAAGAATTAGCTATCCACCTTCCAGAAAACAGGGAATTAGTCTTTCCAGACTACATGTTTAACAGGGAAGAAATGAATCTTCATGAGCTCAAGACATATTCCCTCTTCTTCTCTTAGCCCCTCACCCCCTGCCTCATATCTCTTCTATGCAGTTTTTCAAATAGTTTAATAATATTCACAGGGACATTAGATTAATTGGATTTTAATTCCAAATGACTGTGAAAGCAGAGAAGTGAGTCACCAGTCCATGCTAATGAGAAGATCTATTAAGGACCCTTCTCTGATAGACACATAGAGTAGGGTTATAAATATTTCATATTCAATTAATTGAATTTTGCCCCCTGTTATATGATGCTGCCCTGGAATGTTAATCAACTGGGACCAGAGAGAGAGGAAGAAAGAGGGAAAAAAAATTTAAAAGAGAGGCTTTAAACAACATCAGAGCCATTCCCATCCCCAAATCCTCCCAGTTCACACAGTGCCTGCACATCAGAGCGGAGGCTTTCATACAGACTGCATCTGGTTCCATACAGCGGATAAATTAATGTTAATTAATCAGACAGTCATTTTATGAAGAACTGTGCGCAAAAGGTTATTTGAGCCCTGCTGCAAATGGATTTATAGGTATAATTGCCACGTTGAATGACCCTCTGTACATAGGCTCATTAAACTGGCCATCAGTCAAGAAGTCTAATTGAGGCAGGCCAATAGCATGCCGCTGGGACCATGCGGCTGGCTGCAAACAAAACCACTCCACAGAAGCCAGCTCTCTGAAAGCCACCGATAATGCTGCTTCCCACCCTCCGGGCAGTTTCTGCCACCATCCCTCCTGCCAGCCAAAACTCTGGGCAGGAAGGAGCGAGGAGAAAGGAGAGCTCCCGTGCCCATCATGGCTCCCGTGCCCATCGTGGCTTTACATCATTTGCAAAACAGGTCGGGGGACTGGGCACAGCATGGAAACAGTCTTACTGACACCCGTGGTTTCCAAAAGCCTTTCTGGTCCTCACAGCTGGGAACAGCTTGAATGTGCAGGCTTCAAAGGTGCCGAGATCAGAAGGCAAATATGAAGACACTAAAGATTCTTGACGACATTTTGTATTTTAAGAGCATCTCTTGATTTCATTGGCGTGGGGGGGAGTGCAGGAGGGTCCAGCCTGGGACTGGAAATGCACGGGACTAGCAACCAGGCACACGCATAGACCCAGAGAGTGGGGCACTTAACAAGGCTGCAGTCCCCTCCGGCAGTGCCGCGCAGGTTCTGTGGTTACGCGATCGTTCCCACGGCAGCTGCGTCCAGCCCTGCGGCTGCTGGGTCCAGCCCTCACTCCTCCAAGAGCAGCAGGCAAACCTTGCCACCGTCTCTGGCAGCAGGCACGTGAGGCTGCAGGCTGGAACTTCGGAAACCTGCCTTTTACTCCTGCTTGTGCCACAAAGCTCCCTGCTCGTGGTTCCTTGCCACAATCTCTCTGCACCCCCAGTCCTCACCTACACAATTATCTCTGCTGTCTGCTGCCCAAAGCGATCTGTCTTTCTGCTTATGGTTTGTGCGAGAATCGTCTGTTACTTCACATACCCGAGGGGCCCTGCACCCAGGTTTTGCACATTGAGGGCTGAAGTTGCAAGCAGTCTCTCTCTCACATGTGCATGCCGCAGATAACATGTGTGTTCGCAGGGTGGGAGAAGGAGGAAGCGCACAGCACCCCAAGATAGCCTGAAGTGTCCCGGGCAGCCCCTCACCTGGCTGCCCTAGGGGAGCCGTGGACCAGGCCAGCCGGGGCAGCCTGTGGGTGTCAGAAATGGCTTTTTTCTCTGAGCTGCTTCCCAAGACACCTCCAGGGGAAGCCTGCACCATCTGCTGCACACTGGAAGGTGTAATTTAAGAGTACTGGGGCAAAAAAAACCCACATCAGAGTCACAGACAGGTAAATCAATTAATAGGCTTAGAATGTGTTCATGTTATCTATTCCTATACTCATGTTATTCACATCTTTTGAGGCTGCCTTCAGTTGTGTATCTCCATGCTCAGATATAAAATAGCCACATAACACCATCTTTCTCAAACACAAATAAAACAATTAAAGCAGAAAAACTAAAGTGCACTAATACAGAAGCCACCAAGGCAAGAATAAATAGGCATCCTTATGAACAAAGAGAAGCCCACATGCCTCAGAGCAGTGACAATGTCACCATCTGAAGATGTTTCTGATGAAGAGGGGTACCAGTTTCCATCACTGGACAAGGCAAGGGTTGCTTAGCATGTCAGGACCCTGGCAGTGTTTCCCTTCACCTCGTCCTACAGTGACTGGTTTGGCCTGGGTACGCTCCAAACGCTTTTAGCAGTGCCGCTGGGCGCAGTATTTATGTGTACAGCATCTGACAGAAGATTGGGAAATCTGGCTGTGGGCATGGCATGGCCCTGGATCTGCTGCCTGCCACTCATGCCAGGGCCTCACGGGCAAGCTGCACGGCCCCTCATCCGTGTGCAGGGAACCTCCCTGAAGTAGAAAAGCCTCCAGGCAAGCTTGGGGGTCTCACTTTCAGAGCTGCTCTGTGGACGGACAATAAATCGGGTCCTGAGAGCAGTCTTGGGGCACTTCTCAGAACTGATTTTCCCCCATCCTGTGGTTCCCTTCCACAGACCACATTTGAGTCAGGTGAACGAGAGTGTACCCCAAGTTCTTAAGGTATATAAACACCACCTTTTCTACCAGCAAGGCAGCATTTCCTCTTGTAATAATAGTTTTTTCTAATCTACCTAGGTTTTTCAGTTTCTCTCGCTCTCCTGCCCCAAAGCAAAACATTTGTTATTGCACATGTGAAAAGCATCAGCTGGCGCCAAGTTAGCACGGTTGCACCACTGCAAAAACCTTCGCCTTTGCAGTGTCCCCCCTCAGCACGCTTGAGTCTTCACCCGAGTGTTCGCCGAGGTCCCGTCGCCCACAGAGGGCACTACTCGTAAATGTAACTGAGCAAACGCGTCGCCACTTTATGTCACATCAGCACTCAGAAGGTTGCGGTTCCCACCCAGAGCAAATCCAAATGCTTCATGCATATTATTACTGTCATCTCTAAGAAGAAAGGGAGCAGCAGGCTGGTGCCACACAAAAGAATACGTTTTTAAAGTGCATACTGTGCATTTGTACTCACGCTGAGATGTCAGGCAAGGCTTCCCACTTTGTATCGCAATGGAATGCCTCTAGCCCCCCAGAGCTGAAGTACATCAGTTCAGTGACATAAGGAAAAAGAACGGTACCTCAAAGGATATTTGATATTTCAATATGCAACCATGCATGTCACTTTGTCCTGGGCAAAGATGAGGAGAGACATGCTCTTCCTCTGTCCACAACATGCGGATCGTAGGCATTCCTTGTAACACACTTAAATGTTAAAGACAGGTTTCCATTTAGTCCCTTTACTACTGCAGCCAGTAGAATATTTTTCTAAAGTCCCCAGTTCAGGGATAAGGAGACAAAGGCTTTAAATATCAGAGACACTGACCTCACTGATAGGAATTTTACCGCTAGACTTCCCTGGGTGTCGGGATTTCAACCTGTATTTCTAAGAAAGGATCCAGATCTAGTTTGCTGAGCCTGCTTTTACATGTGCAAACAGAGAGGCAAGTGCAAGTTTATGCAAACACCTACCAATAGAGTAAAAATCTTTGGCCTTCTGACCCGCCTACCTCATTTTAAGTGATGCAAAAATCCCAGCTATGTGCGATGTGTGCACACAAAACAGAGCAGCCAAAAAGGGAGGAAGAATATCTGCCCACCTTGTATCCCACTTCTGTGCTGCCTCCATTTCTCGGTATGCTCCAAGGGGACGTGCAGGAATGTACTCAAGGAGGGGGACAGCTTACAGGACAGTAAAAGAAAGTACTTTGTGCTTCCAGTCCACTGAGGAAATTGCTGAGCTGTTGCTTCTTTAAATATCAGACCCATAGTTAAGCTGAAATGAAGTTTCACTCTTCATTCAGTCCTCTCTAAGTGCATCTCAACCTCTAGTTTAGTTTTAATGCAGCCAAATGTGCTGAAAAATAGCAGCTAGAATTTGCCTTCAATCCAAGGGCATGACAGTGGTAGTGTCTTTTGGGTATTCCTATATTTAAAATACAACCTTTGTCAATCCAGTATAATCTACCTTTTTCATTTGTCTTACAAACCATCAAGATTGTTTTTGTCTTCAGAATCTCTTTAGAAGCTTCAGCTCCTCAGCTTTTTGCAGCACAAGAAACCCAGAGAGGGATTAGAAACTATTAACATGTTGGTAATCGCAATCGTATATTTTAATCACTGGAGTACACCCTCAAATTACAGTATTCCAAGTAGAGACCAAGTAGCGTAAGGCCAGTACTCGAGCTCCTGACATCATACTTTGGCTCTTAGAGTTATATACTCCTGTGCAAAGTAGATGCACGCTACTAGCATGAATCTCCTCTAAATAGTAGTGGCTATTTGCCGTCTTTCTATAAAACCAAATTTTCTCCTCAAGAAGGAGAAAAGGAGAGGAAGACTCAGTACAATGGACTGAGAAAGGTAGTACCAAAGCTAACAGCCTTTTTTCAAAGGAATATTTTACAGCGATTTAAATCCACTCTGTGTTAGCTTTGCAGGACTGCCATGTTTGGCTAGGTAAGCTGCCTAGTCTGCAGTAACACAGTACACCAAAGATTTTGGATAATTTCCTTTTTTCCCCCCCAGCTTTAAGACTAATTCAACCAGCAAGTTTCCCTGCAAATGCAACGTTTCAAAAAGACCATTTCCATTTTAATTCACATAACATATCATATTAAATCCACATGACCAGTTCTCCTTGAAGCCCAGGGTTCCTGTTTTCAGGGAGAGGTTCAGGCTGAGAAGACAACATGACAGGAGAGTAAGAGTTTGCTCACTAGCCCTGACTAATTCATCACATTGTAGAAGCTGAAACTACAACAGAAGTCGATGGTATTAGAGCTAAGCAACTTCCACTTATGTGAAACACTAGAAAAGAAACCCCACTGATATCTGGGCTCTCTTGAACGTACAGTTTAGGAAGGGCTGCAGACCAGCAGATACAGGGCACAGAGCAGCAGATACAAACCCGCAACTCCCTTTGCGTGCATTTATTTTCCAAAGCCAGTGCTAAAGCCAACCTGCTGGAAACGTTTGCCTTCTGCAGGCTTGCCGAAGCCCGGAGTTGATGTGCGTTACGCTGGCTCTGCCAGCACTCATAGCGATTCATTCCAGTTTCTGGGAGGTAAACGCAGGCTGGCTTCAGCTCACGGATTCCCACAGCCAGCAGTGCCCAAGCCCCCGTCCTCCCTGGGGACGTGCCCCGGTTCCCTCCCACAAGAAACAGGGGTGGCACAGCCAGACCTCAAGGGAAACGTTAGATGCCCAAGATGCAACTGAGGCTGGTGCCACAAGGAGAACACACACACGAGGACAAATGACTGGCCAAGTTAAGGACAAAGCTGCCAAGATGCCACAAGACACACACACGAGGACAAATGACTGGCCAAGTTAAGGACAAAGCTGCCACGAAAACGAACGGGGGTTGTCTTGTCTCCATTTCAGCAGGAGCAGGATGTAACGCCCAGCTGCTCTGTAAAATCCAGCAGACCTGAACATCTCCCCTCACAAGTGTGAGGGATCTCACACCCGCTCACCCGTTTTCACATTAGACGTTTGTCATTAATAATTCCAGGCGGTGACACAAAGCAATTGGTTTATTCAGATCAACCTTTTAATCCCATCTCGCCTTCAAAATAAATTACCAAATAAACTCTTCCACGAACTATGCTCTAAATCATGAGGTGGTCACAGGACAAAAACTTCCCACCAGAGAAAAGAAAAAAAAAACCAAAACAAAACACCACCAACATTTTTTTGGAACTTGTTTTGGTTTCACCGATTTGCTTCTTCCCAAAACATTAGGATTCTGCAAAATTTTAATCTGACACAAAAATCAGAATGCAGTAAACAGCAGATTCTTTGCTCAATCACACATGAGTTAAATGATCATAAAGCAATACCAATACTTTAACAAGGGAATTGCTTCTACAAAATCCTGATAAACACATTCCTGGAAAACAGTAAATTTTAAAAAATGTTTTAGTTGGTTTTGATGTGTCGTACCAGACTATTTTATTGCGATAAGTGGATTTAAAAAAAAAAAATAAATAAAAAAACCTGACAGAGCATTTTGCAGCAGGTTATCTCAATGCACAACCACCTCTTAGAAATTAAGCCTCCCAACATCCCTGTAAGCCAAGGACTTTACAAGCAGGAAAACTTGCATCAACAGGCTAAGTCACACGTCAAGATCATACAAGGACTTGGTCTTGACTCTTGCGATAATCATATCACATCACAACATTTTGTACAGAATGATTTATTATGACTATGATAATTACTGTTCAGG
>NW_008825071.1:8867894-8880054 GCF_000699105.1 Pygoscelis adeliae
CTGCTGAAAAGTAACCCCTCCACAAAACCGGATGTTTTTGAGTAGAACAGTCTGCTCCATTACAAACCTTTTTCAGATTTAACCCATCACTGCAAGCTTTAAAACACTAAACCTGCATGGCTCCTCAGTTATTTTGATACTGAAGTGGAAGTGCTGCATCACTCTAAAACTGCAGAGTAAGACCGATGCAGCAATGAGCACCAGCTGCGTCATTAGAGAAGCACAACTCTACAGATCACAGGGTGTATGTCCCTTCTTCTACTCCAAAGGTTGGGGGGTTTTTTGTTTTGCTTTTACTTGGCTTTAGATTTTGGCCTAGCCAGTTGCCAGTGCTCCCAGACACCTATTCCCAAAGGACTTGTCTTGCCCTCATTACCAGCAGGTGTCACATTGAAGGATGTGAAATACCCTTGCTGCCGAGCTCAGGCTGCAGTCCCTGGCTCTGGGGATTGCCAGGGAAAGCCCCGCTCCCTCTTCTCCCTGCCGGGGCGAAAGTCAGCGCCAGCACCTCGAGCAACCCCATCTCTGTAGTTTTCTACTTGCACCATCTCTCTCCATAGCCAAGAGGTGAAAAGCTTCCCTGCCAGCTGCCCACAGCACCAGGCTATCAGGCAGCTGGTCTAACTCTTTACTAGCTGCTTCCTGTCCCTCTAATCACAAGATTATTGATTAATAATTGTATATTTCTGTAAAAGAGCAAAAATGCCCCTCTGTGTGAAAAAGTTTAAATATATAAAAACACTTCATAAAAATATTTATTAAAAAAAAAATCAAAATGCCCTATGAGCCTGTAAACGTTGCCTGTAAAATCTCTGTTAATTGGAATAATTTGAAATACAGTCATTCAGGCTCCCTTCTGCCCTGTTAGGTAAGATTTTAAGATAACCAATAGAAATGCCACATGTCTTCTACTTCGACCCTCATCCCACCCGTTTTTCTTCTTCTTTGTTTGTTTCCAATATAACAGTTCGATTTCCCAATCGGCAATTTTCTTTGGAGGCATCATTTGTCTTTGCTTTTAACAGAGTTCTGCATGGCCTGATTCTGAGGCTTTCTTATGGAGTGGGCTTGAGGTCTGATGGGTAACACAAGCAACACCAAGATGCTTAGAATGTGCATGTGAAAATACATAGACCTGGGAACAAAAGCAGAAAGACAATATTATGTTTTTGTCAGTAATAACATGAATTGTGCAACCTCGGTAAGTCCGTGCAGAATTTAGTGCTAAGGGATGAATGCAGAAAGTATGAACCTGACCTAGAAAGCACAAAAATACACCCTTGAATTTCACACAGCCTATGTATGTGGTATCAGCTGGCACTGATGAAAATGTTGCTGTGGATGTTAATGAGGCAAGGAACAACTCGGCAAACTCCAGAATCCAAAGTCTGACAGCTCAGATAAACCCATGTAATTCAACCCTAGACTTACTCAGCCCATCTCTTTTAATGTTAGAGTATACAAGGCTACATTCTGAAGAAATATCCTTCATGCTTAGGACACAAAACTTGTACAAGTTTTAAAAAAAAATCAGAAAAAAAAGTGACAGAAAAAAAATTCATTCCAAGTGCTGAGATCTGAAATAAATCAAAACACTCAACTTTTAACTGGGGAAGGTCAGGTAATGAAGTTTACAGAAGGGTTATGCTTTTGAAGGCAACTACTCAGAGATATCATAACTTGATCTCCTATTAAATATCAAATATGTTTATTTCAAATAATTTGGTATACACAAGATTGAACAGAAATAAAAAATACTTAAACCAATTACATGAGGCTCTGGCAGCTTGGGGAGGACCATGGTTGGGAGCAGTACGGTCCAGCTCTTAACCACAGAGATGCACCTTTCTATGGTCTCATTTATGCTTCTTACCATAGTTCTAATATCCTTGTAAGGTGCTTAAGACCACTGCTAGGTGTGCAGTGCTCCAAATTTCCTTGTTTAACAGTCTCTAAATTTAAGTGTTAACTATGTTCAAAATCACTAGGGCAAACAATATTAAGGTGATAACCCAACCTGGGGCAAGGGTGGAAAATCATTTTCTTTGTTCAGAACTTTGGTAAAAGTACCATTTCTGCCTTCATGGAAGCTGGCATAGTGCTAGCAAGTTCTTTATACATATTTATTTCTGTAGTTTTGATGTTAGCAATATAATCTCACAGAATTACATTAATATTTACTTCATGGAGTGGCCTTTTGTAGCACAAAGGGAAACCACTTCACTTATGGGGCAAATTTATCAACCAGTTTAATATTTTAATCTCTCCTCTCTTTTTTTGTTCTGATTGCTGTTTGCTACTTTTGTCTTGAAAGACAGAAAAGTTAGATATTAATGAGGTAGTTGGGAAAGCATCTTACCGAAACTAAGAAAGATCTGGAGTAATTTTTATGTGGCAAGTTTTCTGTGTTGAAATCAAACGTTTTAAGAAACAGGAATAGAAAATGTCAAAATTCAACCCCCTTCAAACAGACTTACTGACAGCAGCTATCTTGACTACCAGTTTTATGTCTTTCATGTTAGAGGAGGGAATTGTCTGTCTTAACCAAAACCTGTTACTCTAAGTTGACAGTTCACTGTAGAATGAAAGAAAAGCAAAGCAATGTAGTCCAGTCTCCCTTTTCAAATTATTTTCTCAATTTCTCTATTTCAAATTATTTTTATATCCAATATACTCTGCAACACCAGTGTTTCTTATTTTTAAGGAACCTAGAGACGTATTCACTTCCTATGGAAATTTTCAAAAAGAAAAGCATACTCATTTCAAGAAGTAATGCTCTGTCAGGCACCCTCCTTATCTCCTGCCGACCGATCACATCTCCTGTTCTACGCATCTGGCAGCTGGAAGCCTGGTCTTTTCTCGTTGAGTCCTTCCTACTGCCAACTCACATTATTCTTAACCTCTCCAGCCCTGGCCACTGTTAATGGTTGAGACTTGACCGTTTTGAAAAAGGAAACTGAATACGAGAAAAGTCACGTAAGGACACAGAAGGATTGAGAAGTAGAAGCGAAGTGCTCTGCCTTGGCATTATTATCATCTCATTAAGTTACAGGAGTGCAAAAATCACCCCTTACACATTATTAAACAGCCTGTTTGAACTCCTTTCAAATTTGATGAAATGCCAACTGGTTTTCAGTGTGGTTTGGGTTATTGAACAAAAGCCTGTGCCGGTCTGGAGAATAATAGTCAAGAGGAGAGAACTTACTTGTAAAACTTAATCGTGGGCTCAACAGCCAGCATAACAAATGGTGCAACAGTATAGCACACGGCCAGTTGAGTGGCAACCCAGGTAACAATGTCGTATGCTATCTTGAGAGGCACTGACGAGAGGAAGTAATGTCTGCAATTGTTTCTTATCTGCAGGTCAGGGAAAAGTAAACAGAAAATAGTATAAATTCATTTCTTAGGCAAAGTCATGCGGACACATTGCAGTGTATGACTCTCCACTTATCATCAGCATTACTATCACAGAAAAGTATGTGCACCAGTTAGAAAGCACTGAGAGTAAGAAGGAAGACAGAAGTGCATCGACTGGCATATCCAAGGTCCCACAGTCAACCAGTGGCAAACAGAGAAGCGTCCCCCAATTTCCTCTGCCATAATCATGGGAGCAGACTCTCCACACTTTTTCACTGTGCTGGGTGTCTGGCACAGTGTCTTTGGGGAGGGGAGTTGTTATGATTTGATCTTCCTCCCTCCTGGTTTTGATTTATTACTGGTTATTAACGGTGAAACAAAGTTACTTTAAATGAAAAAAATATGTGTTTATACCTGCAAGCATGTGCTGTTCCCTAGAGATTTTGGTTTAGCTTCACATTTATGAAATCCTCATAAATGAGAGGCAAAGCAAATGTTAAGACCGTATGTTCAGCAACCTGCTTTAGCCATAGCGGTTAATGCTGATCACTAGTTTAATTCACCTTTCAAATTGACATGGTTATTTACCCACAGTCAAACTCAAAGACAACGGTGGTGCTTCCCAGCCCTGCACAACTGGCTGGTTCAGCCTGAAAAATCAGTAGTGGTAAAATTAACAACAGTGAGACACAAAATCTGTTCTGTCTTCGGTGGCTCTACCCAAGATGAGGCCCATAAACGGAGAGACTAGTTTACCGCATCAATTACATCCACATGAAAGAGTTCAAGTTTGGGCTAATGCTCAACCCGTAACAGTTTCTTGTGAAAGACTGGGCTGACAGCCAATTACATGCCAGCATATAGGCAACATGACCTAGCAAAAGTCTGGACTCCAACATGACCTTGAATCCCAAGCTAATTTGGCTGCATGGACATAGCCAGTGGCACTACCAACTGTACACCCACAAGCAACGTTTCCTCTGACAGCCAGGGACAGCGTTGCAGCATGTGCAGAATTGGTGCTGATTAAAACTGCTGGGGGTACTTTGTAATCAGCTTCAATACAGAACAAAGTTTCAGTGAACATCAAGCCCGCAAAGGCATGGAAGAGGGCTCACAGCAGGGACAAGCTGCTTGACCATGTCAGGGTGGTCCCCGCAGTTGACAGCTGGATAGTATCTAGCATGGGCCTTAGAAGAGAACAATGAAAGGTACATACTGCTCTGGCTGCGAGTGTGATAAGGATTCCAGTGAGAAACGTAAAATAATATCCAGGATAGATACCATGCCACAGGGCCGACAGGATAAACGTTAAAGCCGTAGGGTACCAGGGAGCTCTGTCATAGCAAACACTGCAAAGACGAAAACAAGACAAGAAGAGGCTGAATACAACTGAACAATGGACACTGCACTCCAAACCCTTCTCTGTTTTTAAGGTCTTATTCTGCTTTCTTAACGGTCTTATCTTTCCTCAGTTACAGACGAGGGCATGAGGCACTCTCCCTTCATTTACATGGAGGGTTAGGTGGAAAGAGGAAGCATGCTTTTATGCGCTGAGTAGCCAAAGAGCGCCTGTACAAATATTCCCGCTGCTCATACCATTTAAATAAATAGCGGGGCAAAAGGCAGGCAAGACTTCTCTTTCGCTTTTATACCTCTATCTGGAATCACACACTACCCTTCAAAACTCTGATGGCAGATCAAGAGCAAATCGACAGACAGAGACGTGACCCCACCCTTCACTGGTGAACAGAGCTATTTTTAGGCACTGTTATCTGGCAGATGCTGGAAACAACAGGGAGTGCCGTAAGCTACTGCAAACCAGGGGATTCCTGCTAACTTTAGCAGCCCAAAATCATACTCCAAAGACGCGAGCGAATGATACCATTTCAAGAACACACTAACCAGTCTATTCGGCTATCTGAGGTTTAACTGAAGTGCTGTGTTCCAAAGAAACGAGTCAAGATAATGCACTACTTTATCAGGAACTTCATCTGAATCATGAGAAATAGTAGATATTGACTTTTAAGAGGTTAACAATGAAAATAGTTATGATAACCACAGTAAATCTGTGCCTGCATTTCAGACCTCACAATGACTGTACACTGAGCTTTAATCATACCAAAAAGTATATCAAGCAACAGCGAGACAGTTCAATCTACAAAACTTGGACTTATGATAGTATTTATATGTGCCTTAACAGTCACGGGTTAAAATCAGATCTTCTCAGTGCTATAAGAAGTCTCTTCTCCATATCCTAAACAGGGACTCCCTAGCAAGCATCTTCTGGTAACTCCAAACCGGACTACACTGGGGCTCTGAAGATTTTGACTTCTCTCCCCTTCTAGCTGAACTGGATCCCAGTGACACAAGGCTCGCCTGCAGTAGTAGTACGCATGGGAAACATAACATAGCAAAGTGAAACAGTACAGCAAGAATAATGGAGGCAAACAGCAGCCTAAAAGATGCCATCAAAATGCTATTACTTTTTATTACGGAAGATCTGAACAGTTCATTTATGGCTTTGCTGCTCATATATAAAATGTGGGCATTTTACATTTGCAGCAATAAAACTTTACAGCACCAAATACCCTTGTATTCCACCAACTGTTACAGACAGAGGAAATAAAGACAGCAAGAGGCTATACATTTATGAGATTCACCAGTCAGTGTTTTTCCAGGCCATCCAGAATTCTGGGGTCTCACAAGCATGTTACGGTTTCATGACTCTTACCGTTTTAGCCAGGCAGCTGTCTGAATGTTCCAGTTTTCAATGTACATTTTAAAACTTGTTGCAGTCTAAGAAAGAAGTTCACATGAAATGTTAGCACTGAAACCTGTAAAATAATACTTGCATTTTAAATTAGAGAGGTGGTACACGGAAAATATTAATTCTAGTAGCTAACTGTTGTGAAGACTGTGCCACAGTCCATCATTATACTAATATGTTTTGGGAGGGACATTAACTAGGCTGATTGCTCACCGTTAACACTTGGCACTTGCTGTAAAAATCTCACTTTGTTTTGTAAAATTAAATACAATGTTTGGTTATTTTTCAAATTATGGGAAATCTGAAAAGCTTTCTTGTTTTACATGCTTGGCCTTCCCTTCAGTTTATAAACAGCTTCATTTTTGGAAGAGATATCTTGCCAGCCATTACGCAGTCTGGACTTCCCTAGAGTGTTATTAAAACAAAGTGTTATAAAAACTAGAAGAAATGCATTATTATTTGGAGAAGGGAGGGGGAAGACTGAAAAACATGGACAAAAAAATTTAGGACTAAATTTAGAAGCCAATTCTCAGCCCACTGCCCAGCATGAGAAACCACAGTGGACTCCAGGGTCCTGGGAGAACCACCTGTACCTCCTCACAGCACCAGTTCTCCCAGTTTTAGGGGACTGCTGGACTCCATTCAGCATCAGTTCCCCTAATCCTGGTCAACTTCACCTCTGGTGGTTCCACATCCCCGCTCCCCCTTGTTCCTCGCCTACTGACAGAAACCTCTGAGGTCCTCCTCACCAAGTAGGGACATGATTCAGTGGCACCACATTATTTTCCCGTATCAGCTGAACGGAAGGACACACTGAAAAGATGGATTAAAGGCAAAGGTTTCCAAGGGGAATATGCAGATATTTTTGCACTTCCATACAGAATCCTGAAGGCTAGCACTTCATCCTCTGTGTTTAAAGAGTTAAAATGATTAGCAATTCCCAATGCAGTAGTGCCACATTTTAATTGCGTTACCACACCAAGAGAAGCCAAGAAAAATATAATTTCTCTTTAGGCAAATATTGTCGCTCTCTTTTGCCATCCTTTGAGTTCTCCTCTTATGTTACCAAAAGAGCAAGTAGTCATTGGTTGTCAAAATACGCATGCTGCCAAGGCCTTCTTCAAGTCCCCCACGTGCATTTAGCCCCCGTCACATTTTAATGCCCTCACAACTCCTGCCATGTGCTTATCTTTACTACAGATCAGGTCATTTCCTAGCCACATTTAGCACTCAGGTTCCCAACTCTTAAGCAATTTTACATATGCAGGTGGCTATACCTGCTGAAAATACACTGTACAATCACATTTAAACTTCAACTCCCGGAATTGTTGTTGGTGCATAAAGTCACAGTTTAAGGCTCACACGAAGTAACGGTCTCTGTAGCCTCTCTTTTTCTCATTGCACAGATGATCAAATCAGTGGAGAGCACTCTGTTTTATGCTCCTGGAAATAATTTCTCCACCCTGATCTCTGTTGCCCCTGTGACCAGTAAAGGAAAAAAGTTTTGAGGGGGTCTACAGTTCAGTGGGTAGAGAGGAGCAAAGACTCCTGCTTCCTTAATTTGGCTTGACTAAAGATCATTGCCTGCACTTCACTTTCCTCATTCAAGCAGAAGCTGCCTCAGCCCATCAAGGTAGGAATCATCTCCTGTCCCAAAACTGAATCAGACATTGATTCAAGATCTTAGAGTGGTATCTAGGGTGCTGCCATCATTGAGGACTATAAAGCATTTCTGGGCTGTATATTCTGCACCGCTCAAGGAGAGATGTACAGTAAGGATTAATTAAAAAAAAAAAAGACAGAGAAAGGATGTTGAGAAAGAGAGCATGTATAATGATACTTCCAGTTTTGGCATCTTTCAATGAAGAATTACAGGGGCTCTTTCATTCTTGAGAAGAGCTATTAAAGCACATTCACTTAGTCACAGATCATTCAGCAATAAAGCAGTCAACTTATTTTCATCTGCTTTTCCTTTTAAAATCATAACTACAGAATTACAGGAGGAAGCTCCTCCTATTTCTAAAGAAAAGAAGCCTTTAGAAAGCAGTCTCAGACACGTGAAACATTTTCACATCCCACTGGCATTCACAAAATATTCTTCGGGGCAAACAAATTACATTTGCCATCTTTTGCATTAGAGAAACAAACAAACAGCTTACAAAGAACTAATGGATGTTAAAAGTATACTCCAGTCACAAGAAACGCGTGACACATGTTTTGAGAAACAGTGTGGTTTGCTGGATGGAGCTCTAGATCAGCAGCCATCTAAGCTCTATGTGGCCCTGCCAGTTCCCATTCAGGTTGCTCAGTTTGTACCTGTTATCTCTCCGACCCTTGCTTTTCTTCATTTATAAGAGGCATTCCAGGCATGTGCAGGGACGCAGCCCTTGAAAGTGTCTGTGCAATGCCTACTCCTGGCGGCCTCTTTCACTACCACCACCCGTCTCAACTGGGTTACAAAAGTGGAAGACTATTAGAAGTAAATAAACAGAATAAACCACAGATGGTGGAGAATCATAGCTGCAAGCAATTTATTGACCCGCTGAACTCAGCCACAATCTACAGTAATTGACTGCTCATTTATTAAACATCTGATTAATCATTTATTAGTCCTCTATAAACTATTTAGAAATGCAACCTGAATACAGAGCGTGACAAAGGCTGCGTGACAGATGCTTTTTATCTGCCCAACAGATAAAATACAAAACCTCTCCATGTTAAAGAGGTACAGCCTGTTGGCATGGACTTATTTTCCTTCCAGCAAAGCTCCTCCCCATTATCATGCCCATTTCTCTAAAATTATGCCAACGCAGCCACTCCTTTAACTCACCTCAATGTTCCAGATATTTAAATTGGACAACAGGTCCCAGCGGAAAGCGCCCCTCTCATCAACTCCACTGAATCCATAACCAGCTGCATTGTTGACTGCATCTGCTGCAATGTCAAAGCAAAATGGGTCAAATCAGACTGCTGGAGGAGACATGTTTTCTTACAAGTCAGTATGACATTAAACACACATTTGAGCCAGCTTTATAGCAACTAGCATCCCCTCTTTCAAAGAGAAGCTTCCTCTTGGCAAAGGGGCATTGCTATAAGGCGACACAAGAGTCATTTCCTCAAGAGGAAAGAGTAGCTACTCCTTGGGCAGAAGAAATAAAATAATAAAATAAAAATAAGACAACAATGGATAGAAATCACTTTTCTCATTATTTTACCTTGCATATCTATCTCAGATTGATAATAAAGAGTTGCCATAAAATGAACTAGCATTTTCCTCAAAAGGGTACCTGGATGTCACAGCATTTTCCAGAATTCAGAAAAACTGTAGTGTCTCAAAGACATGCTTACCGTTTCTATTGAGTTCCAACATGGTTGTTTTAATTAAGACTTTCATTCAGACTTCTGCAGACAAAGCCTTTTGCTAATCCTGTAGCTCTGTGCCTCCCTAAGTACCTCACCATCTCTACAAATCAAATATTGAGTAACTTCAATTACAGACTTAACTACTTTAAGTGCAAATAAAAGCTTAGGTAACGGTAGGCATTTCACATGCTGCACTCTTGCTCTTTCCCAGGGCACCGGTCAACTACCTCCCCTCTCAGCCTTGGCTGGGAGCCACCTCATCACTGGGTCTCAAGATCCCGCTTTTAATGCACCCCTGCCAGAAATCCTCCCTCGGAGTACTAAGAAAACAGAAGGGATTCGTTATCTCTGGATCACTAGATGCACCCACTGAGGATTATTGGAAGAAAAAGGAAAGCGAAAATACAGGTAAGGCTTTTCCTTCTAGATCATTCACAAAATACAAGCCTGATTAAGTTATGCTTTAAAAAGGTCAGCATTTCTTTCCCAAGAATGAAAACTGATTTTGCTTTCTAAGTGCTATGAGTACAGGCACAAGCTCATGGAGGAATCCCAAAGCACAAAACCAGGGAGAGAACCTAATTAAAAGCAACAAGACTAACAATAAATAAATAAATAAATGAGCAACCTTCTCTAACATGAAACTTTCCATTTTATTTTCCACTTTACTAAATGAGCTAGATTTTACTGATCGTAAAAGAAAGGTCTCCAAGTTTTTAATTCTCTCCCTGTTTAAAACAAAACAAAACAAAAACACAACCAAAAAAACCCAAACAACCACCCTGCCTGAAATTGGCCCATAGGACCCTGCCCAATCGCAGAGACTGGAGCTGCACGTAACTGTCACCCCAGAGCAGGGGCACTCCTGGATTTGCTCCTCCTTGCTCTAAGGGTGGCAGGTACCACTTGTTGTTTCTTTGCCAAAAGCAAGAAACCCGAAATCCAGGGACATAATAATACAGCAGACCCATCAGCCTCTTGCTTCCCGAGCTGCTGTCTGCAGAGCAAGGTGTGAAGCACAGAAGAATTGCAATTGTCCACCCTCGAATTGCTCACAAAACCCCAACCTCCACAAAGCCCGGCAGAGGTTTCCCTGCTGACTTGAACAGCTCTGGCGTATCGCTTTCACAGCTCCTTGGATGCAGGCGCTCAGTCCAGAACTGGTTTCATCGACAGCTCCAAGTTAAGTTTGCAGCCACATTCCCATGACTATCGCTAATGCAGTGAGAAGCCGAATTTTCCGTCTTTCCATGGATCTGGAGGAATTCAGCAGCGTGGCTCTCGCACAATAGCGTGACTGTCCTTTTCTGAGAACAGGAAGCGCTTATCGGCTGTTTCAGCAGGCACTTTTATAACGCCCTGGGCCATGCCAGCAGGAGCTAAACTGCGAAAGGATAAAGTGTCTGCTGTTCTGCTGCCTGGATTTGTAATGTGAGTAATAGAGGCCTCACCCTCCAGTATGCAATGCATGCCTTTCCCGAAACCCCTCATTTGTAAGATACTTCTACAGCCTCTACGGCTTAGTCACGTCACAAATCCAAGTTCAGTTTATATCTTCGATAATGGACTTTTAATTAACTATAATGCTGGAAAAAAATGGAGGCAACAATTTAACATTGGATGCCACAAAAAAAAGTTTCTGAGCAAGCAATTCTTTATCCCAAAGCCTTTCCCATCCCACATATGCCAGTCCTGGCTGTCTTCCCTCAATCTGTCGGTTTTATTCCCAGCAGTTTAATCACAGCATCGCAATGTGATTAAACTGCTGGCTCTTTCCATCCCATCTCAATGACACTCGTCTCAGTTTCAGGTGTATGCATTGCTGGCTGGGCTTTCAGGATCTCCCCTACACAAAAAGTCTTGTAATACCAGCAAAAAAATTGACTCGTTCAATTTTCAGCCTGGCCTAGAAGGATTTGAATCCTCACACATAGATGGGAAAGGTGACTTCTAAAAGGAAGAAGGTAAAATACAAAAAGATTATTTTGACCATCAGTCTAGCTCGCTCCCAATAAAAGAAATTTGCTTCTCTCTATAATGAGCCCTCTTCCTTCTCTTCTCCTTTTCCTTGCAGAGATTCTTGGGTCCTTCCCATCATCTCCTTCGTTCCCCACCTTCCCTATGGTCCTCCAATCCTTTCTCTTGACCGCTCAGAGCTAACGTGTGTACAGGACCACACATTGCCTTAGAGGCAAAGCCTAACTTCAGCCCCCCAACAAGCACTACAGCTTTCTAATACAGAGGCATGTGCTAAAGATGTCCCATAGGAAGAAAGAGGTCTGTTTGCATTATAACATACTTGTAAAGCCTGAGCAGGTGTGACCAGTTTTAACCTCCCAACCCCACAGATCTAAGTGGCAAATTATGAATAAAGCATGAAAATCAAGGTTTGGAGGAGACAAACTTTTCCCCCCACCCCCCTAGGAATTCCTGTAAAAATTATGTTGGTACAATTACAAAGTTTTAAGTAAGAGGAAATTGCTACATTGACTTTACTGGCAAGAAGCTGAAAAGCAGATTTGGTTCCAGAGACAGAGAATGTCAGACAAGCTAGAAGAGATTTTATGCACGTTTTTGAAAACTTCTGACATCTCCCCACTTCAGTGGGGTCCAGTGCCTACAGGAACACGTGTACATCTCCCATGGGAACTACAGGTCTAGGGACTAATT
>NW_008825071.1:8880121-8899136 GCF_000699105.1 Pygoscelis adeliae
GTTTCAGAACCCCTCCCCCCATTTATGAACTTATTTGTTATCTACAAAAATAAGTGACATAGCCAGACTTACCTAACGTCCATGCAAAGTAATACTTTGGTTTTGCTGCCTGTGTTACAACATACAGGTAACCAAGTCTTGACAAGAAGGGTGTTTTATCAAGAAATTCATTATCAATAATATATGCCATAGGAAAGTTCTTGGTAAGTGTCAAGAATAAAATGAGAGATACTAGTGTGATACACAGCTTGTACATCACTGCTCCCTGAAAAGCACAAACAACAATGAAACATTCATTAGAAACATTTCCTTAAGGAAAAAAAAAAAAAAAGGCAGTACTCTTGACTTACAAAAACAATGTGCTTCAAGAACCAATAAAGTTAGCAGTGACAAAGTCGATAATAATTAATTTAGAAGAGGTAACAAAGAAAAGGCCACAGTCAAAGCTTTGGTTTGATTTGTTTTGCTGAGCTACCTACAGATAGCTACAAACAACAATTAGAAGTCAAAATTGGTGATGAACTTCACAAGAGACTCCTACATCAGTTAGTGAAGGTCCTAAAATAAGAAAGGAAACAAACAAAAAAACAAACCCTACAACGTAAAGGAGAAATCTTCCCTATATGGACTGTCATCTCCTGGAAGTCAAAACCATCAGTATTCAGTTCAATAGTAGGTCTTATTGCCCGGCTACCATCCAGAGGTCTTGCTAAAAGTCACCTGTCCAAAAAGTGTACGTCTTATACAGCATGCATACCTTCCCATGATACAGGGTATCTGCTACGCCATGCTGTTTTCTATTACCGCTCCCTAGCTTTCTATATACCAATATTATTGACAATCATGTCAGTAGTTAGAAGCTTGATTTCAAATACACATCAGGAGTAAACTCCCCTTGATACCGTCATAATTAAAAAGGTACTTGGATACCATGTAAAAGTTGACTCATGTTCTCAAAAGACTAATAAAAGTGCAATATACTATTGAAACAAAAATGCATTTTTTGATCTCAAGTAATCTTTTTATATCTTATTCATATTCAGGAATAAATTAATGTGCAATTATCTTTAAATAGTTACAATGCAAATTTTAATATTCTCTTCTGCCTTGCATCTAACACAATACCAGCCTTATTCTGACCTCAGTCAGACTAATGTAAATCAGAAGTGACACCACTGAAGTCAGCAGAAATACAACCGTGTGCAACCGGAATCACGTATGTATAGGCACATACTCAATTTCAGAGGAGATGTTCTGCACACACTCACAAAGCTACACATTCAGTGTCGCCTTAAGGTAAGAGAGAGGAATGTGGTTCTCATGCCACATTATCCTGCCTTACAAGAAGGTCATTTTATAAGAAGATCTTAAGTAATATTAAAAAAAATATAAAATAAAATTAGTGTTAATTGTATGCGAAAAATGACCTCCAAGTCATCTTAAAGTGTGAGATTCTCTTGCAAAGCACCTGGACAAGCTACAGTTTCTGATTAGCTGTGATTCATGTACTTCTAACATCCCCTGCACTACCGGTGAGATTTGACTTTTCTTTTTTCCCCTGACATTTCCTCTTCTGTCTGGAGCTGAACCTGCAGACCATTCCCATCGCTGCACAAAGGACACCCATTAACCAATGACCCATTTTGCAAGCCAAACGCATTTGGGGAATTCAAGAGGAAGACACTAGACCCTTCACCCCTGACCCTGTGATAAAAACAGCAGCCACTTCACAGAAAAAAACCCCGCTGTAACGTTTACTGGGAATATAATCCAAAAATGGTTTTTCTTCTTACTTTTTAATTATGAGAATCATGTACAAAGCTGAACTCTCCTGCAAAGCAATAAATCTTTGTCATTTTGAAACTTACAGTTGGAGAAGGATCAGGAAGTCTGTCATAACCCTTCTGCTTCCAGTTCACTTCTAATAGTTTCATGTGCACATGCCTCCCTTCAATGAAGGCTATATAATCCTTGTAATTGCTGCAAGGCCCAGCTATGACGCTCATAAAATTGAGGAGATAGCTTAAATACTCCAGTAAAGAAGGTCTTGTCCTGTGAAAATCATCCACACACATCAAAACAAAACAAAAAAAAACAAAACAAGGTAAAACACAGCAAAGGCTTTCACGAATGCTTTTTGTTGTACTGTCTGCCTCAGTCCCCAACTCTCTCCTACCACTCTCCCCGCAGCTGAAAGCTCACTCTATCTGTTTTGGAGAAGACGAAGCACAGCCTCTCTTATAGCCCGGTGATGTCTAGCAGATGGCAGTGAGAACAAGGGTAATGTGGAAGTGCTTAAGCTACAGGCGAACGAATGCTACTGATCTGAAAAGTTGTGATCTTATTACTAGAAACATTTTGGCTAAAAACAGTCATGAATTTAAATACCCACTCCCAAACGAATTGACTTGCACATTTTAAACAGGCCAGCAGTACCAGGAGTGAGAAGCTGGTAACTGTTTCTGGACACCTGTCCAGTGTGCCAGGGACCAGTAACAGCTGACAGACCACAAGCTGAGTAGCACAAGTCCCACCAAGCAGTGCAAAGCAGTACCGTGCCTTGCTACGCAAACCACAGGGCAGGGAGGCATTTAAGACCAGGACTCTCAGGCCTGAGAGGAGCTCTCACCCACCCTTCGGTTCAGCCTTTTGAAAAATGGGAAGTGTGATGTGAGACATAAAGGAAGAGAATGAAGAGGCACTCTGTCCTGCTGTGCAAATAAAGGAAGTAATTGCCTGTATTGCATCATGAACAGGAAAAGGAACTAAGGGGAAAAAAAAAACACATAAATCAAAAGACAGCTGAAGATGAAAGTCAAGTCAAGGAGAGTCCATCCTGTTCGTTATTTCCATTTTGCAAGTGCATATTCCCCACAAGTTCCTTGGGGGGGATTAATTTTACATTAGATGTAAAATTAAGAAGATCCACTGTTTGCTACAGATCAATAGGATGGAAAAGAAAGATGCACAGGCCTCTCACCACTAGTGTAATTTGTAAATAAAGCAAGCCAAACAATATATGTGGCTGAAAACACGGACATCTAAATTCTGCAGTGAGATACACAGTGCTCTCCACAAGTGTGCTAACAGTCACCATCCAAGTAAACAAGGAGTCCCCAGATGAGAACAGAAACTAGGGCACAGTGTTTCGAGACTTTCCTGTCCAAGACACAGATGGACACACATAAACCAAAACCCACTGAAAATTCTTTCAGACTATATCATAAATTTCTAGCAGAAAAACTAAGCAACAGTTAAACATTTGCTGTTGCCTACTTCTATTCCGAAGTGGAATTAGTTTGAATAAACAGTTAGCTTAGCCAGGGTTTTCTGCATTCACCCGGCTGGTTATTGTAGCTGTTAATGCCTGAATGATATGTTCTCTGGTGAAAGCATTTCACAGAAAGATGCAGCAAACAATTTGGGGTAAGGCTCATCTTTCTGTTCTGCAAAATCAAGTCCGTGATTTGGGCTTCTGAGCTCTACAGTAAGATTAAAAATAAAGTCATTAGTTTCAGCTTAGATTCTGCACACGGGTGGGTGGGGAGACATGAGCGGGTGGGGAGACATGAGCAATGCATGAAGGAATGTACAGAGGATGAGTGAGAAACAAAAACAGACCAAGAACAGGAGGGAAGACAAAAGGCTGTATTACCAAAGGGGATTTAAAACTCTTCAGTTGCCACTTGTCTACCACTGACACTTGAGCTATTGGCATGTACTTTTCTATTATGAGCTCATCTACTGTACAAGAAAAAAAGCCTGTTTGGCGAGAATTTGACTAGAATTAATCATATGGTCACAAGGGCCCAGTGCAGTTAAACAGTATGCTGTGAGCTTTAAAAATAGACACAAAGCTATGGGTGACACCAAAAGTTATACGAGTCTCCCCACAGGATTTTTGCTTTTCAAGAAATTACTCCCTTCTTACTTTTAGAAGCTCATAGACAGATTTTCTGATAGCTGAATCTTCTGAAGGAAATAATTTCCTTGGCCTTAAACAAACACTTAATGGTGAAAAGTAGTTATGATTCTAAGACTAATTCTGTAACGCTAATTCTTCTTAAAAAAAGAAATTCACCTGCATCCTGCACTTGTATTGAGAGACAAAATAGGAAAAAAAAGGCGTTTAACATTCTGTCTCCCTCTGAAAAATGAGAAGACTAGTCACATAACGTGAAGGACTAGGAGTCCTTCATTAGTCCCAACATTACGGAGGGAGACAGGAAAAGTAAAATTTCAGTGTCCAAAAATTATGGCAAAGAAAAGTAGTACTTGAAGTGTCAGAGTCAAACCAAAATGGATTTTTACTACGCAGTGCTTTGCTGACAGAGGAGGAAGTGTTCTACTTGGGAAAATAACATATCACAGATAGGATGAAGACAGCAGCCAAAAACTCCATACAGTATAGTCTTAGCCGAAATATAAAAGGGTTGATTCAGTGAAGACTAGTTTTGTTGCATGTGGAGTATATATTTACGTCAATGAGATGTTGCCAAGTACTTCAGTGCTTTACTGACCAGCACAGGGTGATAAAGGCAGAAGGCCTGGATTGAAGAAATAAGGACTATAGCAGAGAAGTATGTTTGTGTAAGGAGGGCACTGACAGCAGCATTACAAAAACAAAACTGCTCAAGCAAATTGAAAAAACAGGTAGGGCTTTAGGCTTATCATGGACTGGAAAGAAGCAGGGAACATTTTCATGGCCAGGCCACTAAGTTGGTCCTGACATTGCAAAGGGAAAAATAAAAACAAAAAAACAAAACAAAACAAACAAACAAAACCCCCACACCACCCTAAATTTCTTCGGATGAAATTACACACAAATCACTAGGGGAATTAAATTCTTACTTTACAGCAAGCCGATTTTGCTCAGCAGTGAGTTCCTCAGCTTGTCGCCCTATTCCTAGAGAGAAAGAAAAGTCACGTTAGATCTTTCCGAAAGCCAAACAGTGAAAGCTATCCCCAAAGCCTTATGTTTGCATCCCACAGATAACTTTCTAAAGCCATAAGCTTCAAGAATTCTATGTCACAGGCAGCTGTAACACAGCTCAATTCCTAACTTTTAGGTCAAGTATATTCCTGTTCTACCCTACCTCTTTACCCAGTTCCTTACCTTATTCCCCCTTTCTCACCCTTGCTATGCTTTCAGGAAGAGCAGCCATAGTATTCCCAACACGCACAACGCAACTCGCAATGCCACCAACTGGCAGCGACCCCCAGCAGCCTCTACTAACAGTCCTGGGCTGGAAAAATCTCTGTTCCCAGAAGCCGCTGGCTCATTTAAGCACAAGCCTCCCGCTGGCTCCTTGGTGAGAAATGGAGCATTTCACAGCAGGAGGAGTGGGCAGTGGAAGAGAAACGGGCTCTCAGGAAACAGAAGCTCCACTGGTGTGAACGAGCAGCCTGGCAGCCTGCTGCTGGAGCAAGCTAAACACACACATCAGTAATGCCCCAGGAAAACTATGGAAAAATCTTGTGTGATGGCCAGTGCGTAAACAGATGTTGCTCATAGCAAAGATCTCAAAACCTTCACTCCGCAGCTTTAGCTGCGCATACTGTGAGGAATCCCACTGGCTTCAGCAGAACAACTCACCATGGGATGAGTCACAGCACTTGATGCTGAGCATGCATTTATACATCTTCACTAGATCAGGGATTTGGCATCAATTAACACTACTGTTCTAAATCTACTGGCCATAATTACCAATACACACACACAAGACCCATTTCCTAAAAAGACTGCTGATAAGCTGCTTATTTCCATTCTCTCTCTGCTATTTCAGTTCAGAAATACTGGGAGGGCACGAGTTCCAGGGAAACAATTAAGCACTTAATTACTTAAACGGCTGGGTATTTTGTTTGTCTGTTTCCATTTATGGGCAGCTGTGTTAAATTTTTACCAATAGAGATTTGTCAGTAACACCTGAACTGCAAGCTGCCTCCATTTGATCAACTGCTCCATATATGGATGTTCACAATGTAAGGAGCCTTTCCCACCATCATTAATCTGTAGGATTTCTGGTTTGCTTAAAATGCTCCCACCTCTGCTGTTATCTTTTCCTTTCTGTCCGTTCACCTTCAATATTCTAGGTGTGCATCTAGGCTGCACACCACTGTGGCACGCAGCAATACCTGAGCTGGCTAGCTTAAATAACAGAAGCAGAGAAGCCCCAGCAACATGAATGTCAACAACAAGGTCAATTAGCCAAGCTTCAAGCTGCACCCATTATAGCCAGCTAAAAGCATTAGATCCACTTGTGTAAACTTGGCTTGTGAACGGTGACAGACCCTGCAGTCTGTGGTGTGGCCATCACCTAAAGCCTAGATCATAACAACTCCATAGCAGGCTACTTAGTCACACACATTTTACAAGGCAATGGGCCTCAGACCATCAGAAATTCACACTGCAACATCAGTAGACATGAGCAATAATGGTACTGATGACAACTGACATTTCTAGCCTTTGCACTGTACTAGACACAGGCATTTTACTGGGAAATAATAGTGCTCTTTGTCACAGCACAGCATAAGACTGAAGACGATGTTATTTTGCTTGCAACTGTGCTTCTCCCAGCACTGGGAAAAAGCTATTGAATTCCATCCCTTGCAACTTATGGAGTATACTATCACTGAATATATCAGTGATAGCATATTTTTGCTACATTAACATTAATGACTGAACCTATGTATCAAACACAACTCTTGATTTCTGAGAATCAAGAACAGCTTCAGAGAGCTTAATGGAGATGCACTGTAGCATCTAAACAGCAGATTCTGGTACTACCTAAAATCCAAACTGGGCCCCAAGGAAGCAGAGCCCCCAAAGGGGAAAGCAGTTGTCTTCGTTACTGCAAAGACAGTTTGATCCTAGAGAACTGATCAAACCTTGAAGTTTCTCATTTTCCTCCACAAAGCATTTTTCTTCTTTATTTGGAGCAACTTGCTGAACTACATTCATCCACTCCATAACTCAACCACAGATTGCGCTGGAATAAAAAGGCTGTCTTCAGGCCATGGGAAGAGATTCCTTTTCTTACCGTCATGTAACTGGCATGCAAGTGTTGTGATCTTCTGTGTAATTATCATCAGCGGACTATAAACAAAGACAGAAACAACAGTTACATGTCTTGTAATACAAATTATTCCCAACTTTCTTACTGAACGTCTTTATCCTTTTAAGAGGCATAACTGTATTAGCAACAAGTGGAAAACATCCAATTAAAACTGAAGGAGGAACTCAGGCATAAGACAATTGCCTGGGTTCAAAACAATGCCACAGTAACTTGCACTGGAATTTTTAATTGCTAAGTGCGCACAAAGCCTTATTTTATGCCTCCCCATCCTGCAGCACTGCAAATTGTAATTCAAAAGAAATCGCACCACTAGGAAACACCAGCTTCTGCAGTCCACTGGGCTTCCTTTCAGGCAAAGGCCAAATTCAAGCCCCATACGATACAACACTAGAACACAGCAATGCTGCTGTAACATAACTCTGGCTCTTCTTACTGTTACTCTCCTATTGTCTGTCTCCTCAGTGCCCTAAAAAAATGTCGACTCTGCAGATACACATGCTTATTTCCCCACATGAATAGCCCTATCAATTAGGGCTACGTGCAAATACCAGAATAGCTGTCAGCACAGCAGTTTCCCACTTGCTTCTTGGCCATGCAACTGCCTTGTGGACAGCCTGTCCAAGATGTACCATCCAACTGGGAGCGTTCGGGCATGTGGGATCTGGAGCCTCCCGAAAACATGAGGTAGCTGTACCTGAGCCACGCTTACAAGCTACAACAACCCAGCAGCTTGGGGCCAACCAAACAAGCAGCATAGAAATAGCCACTACGTTCAATAGGGCTGCTTACACCTCACATATCCAGCTTTACAGAGCTTCTTAGCACTATAGGCAAATGTGACCTGCTGCAGCCAAGGAATAGAAAAAAGGCAAAACTCAGCTTGGTGGCATCAGGAGCTGGTCCCATGAGGGTAAAGGACACAGCCAGGAGCATTCAGAGGTACGTAAGAAGAAAGAAGGGGGGAAAACCATGGGGACAACTAACCAGTCCCTCGTAGGCAGAGGCTCCCGGGCTAATTGTGGTCCATATACAGCTTCTAATGGCTGTGGAGCCCTGAAAACAAAACCCGGCACTGAACACCTGTAATCTGGAAGGACCCATGGCAGGCAAAGTGAGGGACGAGCACCTGCTAACACCGCCTCTCCCCATCTCTCTGACACTGGGGACAGCAGCACAGGGTGCCCAGATCTCACACTACTTACGAGACCTTCACAACCGCAAGAGCCAGGAGGTTGTAATGGGTGATGAGGATACATCATTATTTTAAAAGCATTAATTGTGATGATTATATGTAAAACTAGTTCCACAGAAGAGATTTGTCTTCGCTGAGGATTAATACAATGGATTGTTTCTCAATTTGGTGATAAGTTATCAACATAAACCATACAGAGGTTTCTGCTTAAACACAAATGATGTCTTCAACATGGAAATTAAAACCTGAGTTTGTGTACGTGCTATTTACAGAGTTTGACCGATATTTGGAACTTTTTAAAGAGACATAGATGATTACTCCAAATATTATGGCTATTCATTTTAAATATTGTAACGTACTTTCTGGAATTCAATGAAAGAAAAAAAGCTGAAGGCTTTTTTTTAGTTTGAGCACTGTATTTTCCCCACCGATTTCTCAAGGTAAGAAAAAAAAGTGAAAGTTCCATTCAATGATATCAGTGTCTAAAATAGCAGTCAAGTATTCATGTTCTGCAGAGATTTTTCAAGAGATTCTGAATCATCCTTGACTAAATTGACCTACTGGTTACAATCAAATATAAACCCAATGGCTAAGATAATGGCAATCTGATTATCCCACTATGATAAATCAACCTGATTTTCAAGATAATTAATATGCTGATCATGGTAAACAAGAATACTGGAAAAAGACATTTTTTCACTGTAAGCAGTCTTTTTTTTTTTTTTTTTTTCAAATACTAAATATGGCTGATCTTTTTCAAGAGTCCACATGTAATTCTGCGTGGGTAGAGTAATTTGCATTTTCTATCCAAAAACAGAGAACATGCAATATCAGCCAATTTCTTAATCAGAAACTATTTTTATCATTTCAGTGGTCTCTATTTGAAATGTTGGTAAAAAAGCTTGCACATAAAATCCAGAACAAGCTTAAATATACACAGATCTGGAATACAACCGTAACACAAGGGTTTGTACAGCAGCTCTCCTTGGCTCACCTAGACCATTGATTGCAGCTAAGGAATGGACAAATTCAACAACGACTTTTCACCTTCCAGACAACTCTGATATTGTGAAACAGTCATTCTAATTTTTAGTCCAATTCATCTTTCAAGAAAAGTTATTTATAAGCTGTTTTCACCATTATATTCAACATCTTATTTCTCAAAGTAGATTTTCCCATTCAAACAAAATTTAGCTTTGCTTTCAAAGATACATAAATCCCAATCCTTTAAGCATATGAAAAAGCAGATTTTTTTAATCCTTAAGAGATACAGAGGCTGTCAGTGAACCAGCAGTTCTACTGCAATAAACACAGATTTTTATTTTGTCAGTGCTTGAACTTTTAGATTTATGGGTGAACACTAACACTTGTTTCAAATTGGTTCAATTTGTTGCATATGTTTCTTACGGCAAGCACTTTATGCCAATATTGAAGTGGGTAACTTTAAACCTCAGGCTCAGAGCCAAAACCGCATGCCTTTAAGTGCCTAAATTTAGACACTTGTCTTAGAAAATTGAGCCCCCCGCCTTAAGCCAGAGAGAACAAAAATGCAAACAATCCTGATGTGCTGATTAACTGAGGGAAGCAGAAGTGCAGCCTGCACTAAAGTCATACAATGTATAAACACAGAGAAGAGAGAGGTTCTCTTCATCTATATTAGGAATTCATTGCCTCATTGATGGCACATTGTAACCCGGCAGAACAAGTCAACCTCTCTTGTACTTTAATCAGAAAAGACGGATGGTCTAGCCTCCCTCAAATCCCAACTCCAGAGGAGACAAGCGAGCACAAAAGTGATGCTGCTGACACCATGGGTGGGAGGGACACCCATAAAGTGCATCTGAGATACCTTCAGTTCTCCCTCCTGCCATCATCGTATTATACATTTACGTATAATACCACTGCCCAGGGAAGTGGTTGAGTCCCCATCCCTGGAAGTATTTAAAAGACGGGTAGATGAGGCGCTTAGGGACATGGTTTAGTGGGCATGGTGGTGTTGGGTCGACGGTTGGACTCGATGATCTTAGAGGCCTCTTCCAACCTTAATGATTCTATGTATCTCTTCTATACCCCACTCACAAAGGCGGAAACCGGCTGTACAGTGGCAATGAGATGACACCCTCTAAATCTTTCACAAGATCAGTATCAGATATCATTAAACGCTTCACACAAAGGGTAAGCAAGGTTTCAGGTGAACAGGGAGCATCTTCCTCCTCCCTCACCCACCTACCATTCCCGCCCTGACTCCATCTCACTGGGGGACCAAGCCTTCGCTGCAGGAAAGGGCAGAGCACAACAAAGCAATAGCAGTGCTGGAGCTCTGTCGTCTTCTGGCACCCCTCTGGGGTGTGGGGGCCCCCCACCTTCTGCACACCCACACCTGTCCCACTCCTCCCTGGGGACTCACCAATCTCATCACGTACACACACACAGAGCAAGTCTAAGACTGTTTTTGTTTCTTCAGAATGAAAAACAGTCCTTTCCCCCATATTTGCAAAACAATGCATGAGGACGCAAGTCCTGAATCAATACTAAAAATTAGATAAGAAAAATACTTTTAATTTAGGGGGAAAAAAATTAATATCATCATTTCCTAAATACACAGGAGTTCTGATTATTAAAACTTGGCAATACCAGAGTATTGAATTGTCATTTATGTTCAGCCTTTCAGGTAACCTCTAATTTTAAACAGCAATAAAACATTGAACAAGTTAATATGTAAAATATGGCATCATATCACATATAGTCAACTGTTTCTGACATGATAATATTTTAAACCTCAGACTCTACTGGAAAAAAAGCCAGAAGTGCTGCAAACAAGAAGGGGAGTTAACAAAGCTATAAAACTTCCAATAATTTTTCTTTCTCCCAAATCTTGAGAGATGCACAGGTTATTGGGAGTGGGGCAAATTATTAGGCTGAATTTAAAAAGAAAATCTACCTACTATACTTGCGTTTACAGACGAAGCATGAAGATCTACCCCTAGAAACAGGGCATTTGAAATAAAACACATGTTTAAGAAGCCTAAATGACTTGAACTCAATCATATTTGAACACCTTCCAACCGCTTTGCAGCTACACGCTAAGTGCTATGATTCTACATCCTCTACATGCACTACAGTTACAAACTAGCACAGAAGCACAGAATCAGATTTACCTGTGGCCCAATTTTTTTCTCCCCCTCTATGTTTTATACATTGGCTAAGAGTTTAATCTCAGGTTGTAGCTGCATTGTACCTCCTACACACAAACCGCAGTGGCCAATTTTTAATTAAAAAAACCCAAAACATCAAGAAATTGTCCCGGGGGTCAGTATGAAATATGAAACTTCAACAAATAAACAAAAACCAAAATTGCCTTTACCTTCAGTTAGATGCCTTGAAAAATAACACAAGGCAAAGACGCAACAGTTTACAAAGAATGCTCAATAGAGGGGTTTACCCCCTAATTAAACCTCCCAAATGAAAACATACCAGTTAATGTCATTTTTAAACATGGCTTGCCCCAATGTAATAAATTTGCCCAGAAGCACAGGCCACTGGAACTAAAGATGTCAGCACCGGTTGCAGCCTGCTGTGGGGATCCTCCCCGTATCACAGGCTGGCTTCTGCACTGAGCAAGCTTTGATGCTTATGAGAGAAGAGACGTTTACCAAGCAGAGTCTGCCTGACCTTAGGTAATCCCATGGAGGAGTCTGGCACACACTCGCTAGAAATAGTTTCCACTGACCTGATTTCACTAAGAGAGGAGGTGGAGTCAAAAGGCTCATTGCAGACAAGACTCCAAAACAGCAAATGTTTATTTCAGGTTTATCTCTCTAGCTCTGAAGCCATGATGAGAAGTTCACACAGTCACACTCTGCTACAACATGAACGGTGCTGCCGAGGGGATCACCGAGCCAGAGACGCCACAGCGACTTCACTGGCAACGGGCTCTTACTTCTGCTTTTGACAGTAAAATGAAGTGCTGAAGCACACAGAGGAAAAATATTTTACTAAACACGCTCATACCTCCAAAGCAATTTCCAGTTTGCTTCATGTGTTTTTCTGGTGAAAGCTCCCAAAGAGCGTTTCTTACACCTTCATGATAGAAGCATTTCACTTAAAAGAATATTTACTTCTGGAGAAGTGCCCTGGGATGCACTAGATATGTGGAACTTTCCAGTACTGCCTGCCTGCTTGAATTCTGGCTAATTCCCATATTGCGGCTCTTGCAGGGCTTCTGTGTAACCAATGGTAAGTGATCTCAGTGCAGTTTCAAGCAGACGAATGCCCAGCAGAGCAGCCAAGCAGCGAGCGGGCACGGAAAACTGGCTGACCTCCTCTTACTCACCCTCTGCACGTGTGCTACTGTACTGCCTCTGGGGACTTGCCACCGACCCAAGTTACCCAGAGCTGCTGGAACATACACTGCAGGCAACATATTGCACTTGATACATTTAAAAGACAAGAAAATAAAAATAACCAACTGAACTCGCCAGACCAGTTACTATTTCTGCATTGTGTTTTAACATGGTAACAGACTACATCTATGTTCGTTTCCATCAGCAAATGTATTTCCTTTGTAAAAAATGGCTGTTGTACCTTTGTTCCTTTCTTTTGTGGTTGATACTAAGCCACTGAGAGGGGAAAAACCAGCAACAAAGCACTAACCACCCAACAAAAATTCACTGCCCTGAAGTGACACTTGTTACTGAGGTATCTGCTTATATGGCTTTTCGAGAGGGCTCTTTCAACGACCATCCCTTTCTAAGCGGTTTGCTGAGAATGCTGCTGCTGTTCTGCATTTGGGACAGAGCAAAAACATAAAGATGTCTATTCCTTCTGGAGAGTGATGTCCACCAAAACACTCAGGTAAGAGGTACAGATTTGACACCTGTAGGGAAGAAAACTGCTCAAGTCTCCCTTGATAAATCAGCTCTGGTCTCTCTAAGACCAACAGAAGATTGAAAGCAATGCCAGTGTTTGTGGCGATTTTCACAAACAGACTTTCTTTTCTGTAAGGAATGGCACCAAGAAACTCGCATATGTACGATCGTTCCCTGACATTCACCAAATGAGCTACAACATTAGGAAATTTTGCTCAGAGAATTCAAAGAGGAAACCAAAAAGCTCTATGGTCTTAATCAAGCAAAGGATTAAAGCAGACACAACTTCATATGGGTGAGGAGGAGCTCCTCTGAATCCCGTCCAGATGATCATATGCATATGGCATTTGTTCAATGTAGCTTGCTAGATTGAAACCATATCTATTACTAGTTTCCAAAAATCCCAATCAAGATCCCTTGATTTATTTTAAGCTAATTTCTCCCTAAAGCCATAGTACTACTATACTCGGTCTGAGCCTGTGATACAAAGAAAAACCCCAAACTGTATGTTAGTATTACCATTTTTATAAAGTTCTATAGAAACCAGGCAACTTACCAGCATAATCCTCTTAGCATAAAGAAGAAATGAGAGAGAGAAAGAGAGAGAGAAAGAGTTAGGATTTAGGATTCCTAGGTACAATGTATAAATGCTATGGCAAACCAAGCAAAGTAAAATAGGCATGTTTCTCTCAAAGACTGATTTGAATTAAGGGGGAACCACAGCATTCAGTTATTTTACAATTAGTGTTCAAAAATGAATAGTTTTCTTTGAGAAAGTAGTCAGGAGAAAATTCCTAAATTATGTCACCACATTTTTGTGAAATAAAATAACCGAAAGAACTTTGATAAAATATATATACATTTTAAAAAAAGTAATTAAAATTAAAGTGTAGCAAACTGGAACTGGTTTTCATTAAAACCTGGCATGTAGTTTTAAAAAAAATTGACTTTTCCCTAACTACTATGCAATACATGAAACACTCTTAAATCAAAAAATTGCTGCAAGCAGCTTGAGTACAGTTTTGATTGTGGGAGTCACTGACCAAACCTACCCTTTGCATGAGTTAGAAGAATTAGCTAGTCATCAGTTTCCTTACTTCTTAACCTTGAAGTGGTGAGCCACACTTTGATTTTCCAGTTTACTTAGGACATGACTCAAAACTTACCTTGTTCTCCGTCCATCTCTACCTGTATTTTACAAGCTGTGTTCTCAAAATGGGGCAATTCCAAACAAATAGCACAACCAACTATTACTAAAGAACCAAAAAAATACATTTGCAAGCACACATCAGGCAGCTTATGCATGCAAACTGTTAAGTGCACAACGCAGGTCAAGAGAGCAAATGAGGTGTGCCAGCTCTCAGCACCAACGTTGGGAAACACTCATCTAACATCTGGCTCGTCACTTTAGGGAACTGACACTGGAAAGCTGATGGCACTAGAACTGGCTATGTGCCTATGTGATGTGGATTAAAACTTCCTCCTTGCAATCAGATATCACCAGAGACTTACGAGATACTGAGACCTCAAATACAAGCCAGCAGATGACAGGCTTTTTGTTCTCTCTTAAAGATTCCCTTAAATCCAGCGTTTTGCCTTCTCAGTGTATATCCCCAGCCACGTTCGCCCAAAAGCGTGGGAGGCTGGAGGGAGATGGGCATCGCTCCATGGATTCTGTCTTGGTTGTTTCTGAAGTCCTGAAGGAGAACTTTAAGGCCATCCTCCCGGTCAGAAGCCTGTCTGAATGCTTCCCTATTACCATATGCAATAGATGTAGAATCATCAAACATGGGAGAATGAGCAAGAGGAGGTTCAGTTGCTGCTCATACATGGTAAAACAGCGGTCAGGGAGTATATTTTGTCTCTCTGTGTCATCCCATCTGTTTAGGTATGTGCAGAAAGCCTCAGTGGGCACATATTACTTACAGCTGAGGAAAACAGGTTTTAAGACAGGTTTAGGAGGCTGACCTGGATTTGAGCACTTTGCATTGCAAATTTTTATTAATACCACTACAATATTTTTATTTATTGTTAGTTTTTAAAATATACCATGAAGATGTAGTTCATATCCATACTACACTTCCCAGTTGGTTACTACTTGGCAGTTTTATGTTTGACTGAAGTTTAAGAATTGGTTTATATCTTAAAGCATCAGGACAAAATCAAATAACAGAGTAAGTTCAGGTATTATTCTTTCAGTACCATTATTATCCTCAAGCTCATCATTAGATAAAAGTAGCTCCCTTTTCATCAAGGGAGCAGAAAATGCTACCTAGTCTACAATATAAGCAACCACCATTCCTCCTCTTCCATCCCCAGTCTCAGCTGGATCTTTATTAAATGTCTTCAGAGAGAGACTGCTAATATGCCTCACAGTGCATTTCTGAACACACTATTCCGAAAAGCATGCTCTCTCGTATTTCTGTCTCTGTCTCATACACACACAGAGCTATACCATTCCAATCCCATTTATAGGCTTCTTGGTGTGTCATGCTCTTTCAGGACATGCTTTTGTGTATTAAAAGAACCGCAGAAAAAATTACAGAACTAAATTTCTCTAAATGTATGAGTTCCCATTTCTGCCCCCTCCTCTAAGAAAAAAACCTCAAAAGTCTCAGAAGAACTTCCCCCCCACAATTTAATTAAATGCTTCAACCCACCACCACCTCACACAGAGACACATGCACACAGACAGCAAAAAGCTCCAGTTGCCTGTAAGAAGACAGGGGCTTGGAAGAGGCATCTGTAACTTACTGTGCCAGCTTACAGAGGTTTTTCATAGTATGTTACTAATTACTCTGTATTCAAGACATTCAATTAAACAAGTGGAATACGGATTAGCACACTGTTTTTAAATCATGCAAAAGTACACTTTCCTCTCATAAACAAAATACATAGTTAGCTGTCTATATTTTTGCAAAGCATCCTCTACTGCTTCAGTGGAATGAAATAGATACTACAGCGTATATGAAAAACACTGTTCCACAGAAATGCATGGCATATAAAAAGCCACGCTATTTAAACGGCAGCCACAACCTGCCCCTGTGAGAGAACCCGTAAGACTGGCACTGAGAGGGAAAGCTGATCTCATGTCTCTCTGCCCAGGTTACCCACCCACCTCCCAGCTCCCCCAGCCACTCACCCCCTGCCCAAGCCCTCCTCTCCCGCCCGCTGGAGTGCCTGAGGTGGGAAACACCTTCCCAGCTGGGGCATCAAGATAAATCAGAACAGGGGAAAGGATGACCCACAGCCGACGGCTGTGCCTATGAAGGTGGGAGGAGGGCAGCCCACCCCACCTCTCAGGACAGACCACCAGGGACCGGAGCACCAGCCATGCCGCTCACCAAGGCTGTAAGTGCTCCTCCAGCTCCAGCGAGCGACTGTGCAGACTTACCCTCCCAGGCTGCTCTAGGTGGAAGTCTAGCTAACCAAGCTCTACCTTCCTAACTAGGTAGTGCCTAGTAAGAAAACAGCAGAAACAACGAGTCAATGCAAAAATCACACAGTGTTTATTCCTTCCTTAAAAAAAAAGTCTTAGAAAAAGCTTAAGGGAAACAAAATTGCAGGCACTCCCCAGGTAACATAAAAATTATTCCTAAAACGTACCAAATTTAACTAATACTAATTGACACAGGACCCAGCTTGCAGACTCACAAGCAAAGACTCACCCGGAAAAATCTGTAGTGAGAATACCATAATGAAATATGTATATTCGGCTTATGTGGCACAACGTGAGGTATCCCATAGCTACGACAAAGGAGTACCTAAAAACACAACATACAGAACACATAGTTACCAACACAAGTACTAACAAGAACTAGAATCACTCAAATTGGGTTTCGGCTTGTTTAGGAGTGGAGTTTGATTTTTGCAAATTAGGTTGTTAACAAGTCTGTCACAAGACCCGGCAGAAATTTTCAAAGAGGACTGATGGTTTTGTGTACCCAGCCGAAACATTACGGAGGTGTCTCCTCACACTGGGGATGGGGAAAAAGAAAAGAAGAAATAGGATCACTTCTAAGTTGGGAATTTAAATTTCAGAGTTCCCACCCTCACGTATTATTTTGAAATTTCTGTCTGACTAAAGTATTTGAAACCAGATGATACTGTATATGCATCGCTGAAGCTATCCATTGCCTTTTTTATCTGTAAATGTTCTTTATTTACATGTACAACTCTTCCTCAGATCTACCAGAAACTAAAATATTTCAAGTTTAAGATACTTTCTCTCTTCTGATTTTGTATAAAGGCAGATAATGACACATAGCCTAATCTTTTCAGCTCTAAATGCTGAAAGATGTCCCCTTCCAGAAGAAGCATTCCTTAAGTGGAGCTTGACAGATTCACTCTCTGTTTTTCAAGATGATCGTAAAATTATGTTAGGCAGGACAGTAGCATGACTCTTTCTATCTTAAGAGTTGAATGGTGTGAGGACTGGAGGCGTTGCAGCATCTAAGTGGGGCAGATGCAGCCTTTCCTACAACTAACTTCTCCCTGTATTTACCCGAGCAAGAAAGAGGATACTGGGGAGGTAAGAAGCAGATGGGTATTTGGAAACAAGACTGACAAATGAAGCAAACTAGACAGTGCAACAGAGAGCTGGGACACCAGAATGAAAGGCTTGCATCCCATGGACAGGCCAGCACCAGGTCTACTGGTGTCCCCTGCATCAGGAAAAGATAGCCACGTGGAGAAGAAGATGCAAAGACCTACAGAGGAACAAGACTACACATCCTACACACCCAGCAGAGCTGAGCCATGGGAGGTCAGGCAGGCTGGTAGCACACGCTTGCCAAGTGGGGTCCCCCCAGACCCATGGGAGGATTGATTATGGTGGGGATCTAAAGATGAAATCAAGCAAGAGGAACAGTCACCAGACAACTGAAAATGAGCCAGGTCTCTGTCAAATCATGGCTGGCTTTAAAAGAAATGAGTTTTTCCTCCCTGGGGACTAATAAAGTGCAGTGTGAATGACAGTGATGGATTGCAAGGCAACCTGCAGGTCACGTGGCCCACAGCAAACAGCTGGATGAAATGCAGGCTGAGGGGACATGACAGCTTCTTCAGGAGATTCAGGGCAGAAATTATCTTATTTTATCTCAGTCAGGCATCCAAGTCCAGCCTCAGTGAGGTCCTCGGGCTCCCTCTCATCGACGGAGAATGGCAAACATCCCTCCAACGGCAAATCACCCAGCTCAGACGTGTAACTGTGATAGATGGGATGAAGCATTTAAAATAAGCCTCAGTGCTTAAAAGTGGCTTTAAGTGTAAAGCACCTAGATTGAAAGGGAGGTGAGCAGGGAGACATATACTGAATTGCTGCTGCAGCTGGGAACATTTCTGATGCTGGATTAGTTTGTCCATTTATAGGCCTTGAAGGCTGGCAGCCTCACCAGAGAGCAAACTAGCAGAAAATAACCAGGGAAAGGAGCATGCAGGTCAAACTATGCAGTTTCTTTATTTCATTCGTTCACTTCCACTTGGGTTTTGGGGGGACAAAAGCCAAGTCTTGGAGCCCCACTATGAAGAATCCAGTGCTCTTACAGACCCTCTGTATGAACAGGTCCAGCCCTTAAACTGGCATTCTTCAAGTTTATTCTCAAGCAGCTTGAATACACTGTTATTTTGCCAAAATTAATAATGTGGATGTACTTTGAGTCACACTGCTATGGCTAGTGGAATACAGTAGAAAAGTCCTAACCCAATCCTCCCAGCCCTCCTAAGGTTTTTCAGCATGTTGGATTGCTCTTTCACATTGACTCAAATCAACACATGACTATCTCGCAGCAGTGGGTGACATTATATGAACCGGCTTAATTTGTGTTGCAGTACACAGCTATTTTTCCCATTGTGAGTAACTGGCTAAACAGTAAGAGTGA
>NW_008825071.1:8899164-8907883 GCF_000699105.1 Pygoscelis adeliae
ATTTCCCTACCACCACCTCAACTTGTCTAGGAAGACATAAGTAAGTATTGGATGATTTCCTCTGTCAACTTGGTTCCTCTGAGCTACAATCAGTAACGCCCACATTTCCCCCAAGTGACGGGCAGGGACAATGACCAGGAGACAAGTAATACACATTTTTAGCACCTTTTCCTTCTGGTCTCTGGGTGGCATTTCTTTCATAAACATTGTCCAATTCTTTTTTTTTTTTTTAATTATTAATTACCTTTGGACTTCTGGGCTTTGCACTCTGTGAGGGGGTGGAAAAAACCTCCTTGATTAATACCTATCTTGCTGGTGCAAAATGCTAGCGACTGCATTAGACAGGCCTGTTGTTTATGGTTCACATTTCTAAACAATCCTAGAGAAATCATAAGTGATGGTTCCCATTTGGATATTAGAGAGGGGTCACCTCAGGAAGAGATAAAAAAGAAGGGGAGATGATTATCTGAGCATCAGATCCTCAGACAGCCCTGGCCCTGAAGACAAGCGAAGAAAGGGTTTCCGTTCCCCAGCCCAGACTGATGTGGATGTGAGCATTCAGCAGCAGCTACAGAAACAGCCACATAGTGTAGAGACAGAAATCACCTGTAACACACACAAACCAAACCACAGTATTAACCACATGCTCTTAGGGAAGCCAACACAAAAGAACTACCAGCTCGTCCTTCTAGGCTGCTATAAAGTAGCAGTTTTACAAATAAAAATTCCTATTTGCACAGATTGATGGGAAGGAAACGACTCCACCTACACAATTTTAAAAACTCCCACGTGCTGAACTCTAACAGAAAGTGTGGTACTCACACGAGAAGGCTCAGTTACTGAGCAGAGTTCTTCTGCATGAACTTCCTCCTATTCAGTGAAAGAAGCAGATATAACTGCCATAGAGTTTTCATTTTCATATGAAAGTGGTTTTTGTCTTTTGGCCAGGAAGGCACTCACTTGATAAAGCACTTTAGGAGTCTTAGGTTGTCTTCCTTCCTCTGAGACATTTGTATAGGGAAAAGAGAGATCCCATGGTTGAGAACATCTCATGATGATGCCGTAACCTTCTGCTTCAAAGCAATGATATTTCTGGTACTTTCTACTTTTTCAAGCTCAAAGCCCAGTACCAAATGCAAGACTTAATTTCATAGAGCACTAAGTTAAGCTGCCATAGTGACCTTATTTGAACTACCTAACTCAAGAATAAGTGGAAAATGCCTAAAGGCCAAACAGCAAGGGGGAAAACACATTAAAAAGGATTATCAAAAACGATCCTCAAGGACACAAGACCAAGGAGAATATGACTTCATTACATTTAAGAAACCAGAGGTTTGGGCATAAATTATTAAGTCTACAAAAGCCAACTTTTGAGGCCAGCAATTTCATAAGGAAATGCAATATATCAATGCAAAACCCACAAATTGAGATTACATCTGCTTCTGTAACTGAACGAACAAAGCTCCTGCGAGTAACTGGGAAAGATAGGCAGGAAAGAATAGAAGATGGTCCTAAAAAATCCTCATGCTTCTCTATGAAAGGAGAGAAGTTGTCAGAGGGGCAGCTCCAGACTTGCAGCCACATCAGCTCACCTGTGGATGTTGGGAATACTCGCCATATTCATAATACCATAGTTCATCATCACCAGGACAAAAAGATGAATGGAATACCTTGAAGACAACAAAGTGAGTATTTAGATAATTTCTATGTGACCTGGAAGGACTGGCAGTTCAAAGCGAGGGAATATTTTTCCATGCAAATTACATAAATGCAATGTCATACCAGGGTATCAGCAAACATGGATTATCACAATGACATCTTTACAGCCTGAATATCCTACATAGATTAATACTTATTGACAAGATATTGTCAATGTGTTTCATTCAGAGAAAGAGCAGCCTAGCTCAAAATGCACATTCAAACTAGACGCATCTTTTCCAAAAGAGGTATCTTCACAGCAGACTGGTGTGGCTTTAACTTCCAGAACAAACATCACAAATTAAATACTTCACTTACAAATACTTTCATGGCTCATTTTACTTTGAAGGTTTGAGATGGTTATGCTGGTTAGGAATTCTTTTTTTTTTTTTTAGGATAACATAGAAAGTGCCTTAAGACTAAAAAGATGTAATCCAGAAAAGCTGATAAGAAGTTTAAAAATATTTTTACCCAAGCCTTGTCTACATGGTCACTAAATACTCACCACCCAAAGCAGAAGACAGCAAAGTATATTCCAAAGAGGGTGGCAAACGCATGGCGAACAGCAGAGCTGGCATGACTGGGACCCAAGTAAATACGAAACCAAAATGCAGCCAAAAGTGCAAACAGTTGACAGGCTACAAAATTGATCTGTAAAAGACAAACAAAACAAAAAATGGTTGTGATTCTTGGAGGAGGGGGGAAGGAGTCTCTCCATTCTCAGAACAATAAAGAGCGGAGCCAGGAGAAGGAGGGGGCGGGGGGGAGTGAGAGAAATTAATCTTTTGTTTCTTAGCGTTCTCACTTGTGAGCCGAAGCGGTAACTTTCCTTGGACAACGACAGAAGGGATTAAACAAGCCTGTAGCCACCCAAAAACTGAGACAGGAGGAAGAGCAGGCTCCAGCTACCCGAGGTACAGCTGGGCTCTGGGCGGTTCTCACTCTCCCCAGGGCAGGGCTCTGCTCCACTGCCAGCAGCGCCGGCACACCGGCCCAACCCAGGTGCAGGGGACGTCACCCCCACGCTGTCCTCCTGGTGGGAGGCAGAGGCCAAGAAGCAGACTGGGACTCTGAAACATTGCCCTGGTGCCTGACTTTCTCCACAAACCCCAAAACAAGGGCAAAATCAACAATCCTGATGTGACACTATTTCATAAGCAATAACTGGACAGCCTTCTTAGCTGAAATCCTCTACTCCACAGCATCCTCCAAGCCGACCTTTCGATTTACCAATTTGTTGCAGTTCAAGGGTGCAAAGAAAACAACTTTGCTCTACCATCATGCAGACAGCTAAAGAAAAACTCTTCTCAATTGTTCTTTGGCTACTGCATGTCTCTATAGAGCATGGGATGTGGTCCAGCCCCATTGTAAGGAGGTAGCGATGGCAGTGTGAGCACAAGACAGGTATATGCGGAGGGCAAGTAGTCCATGACTAGAGGCTATTCCTATCAGACACAAGGACAAGCAAAAGCTTCAGTGTCCTCAGAGCAAAACCGACACCAAGCTGCCTTCAAGTCACCTTCTCTTTGACAGCCTCAGCAAAAATCCCAGAAGCCAGAGGAACAACAGAGGACAGGAGCTGTCTCTAACAGACCAATACAGCATTAGGATACGATATCCGTAAGTCCAGCCTGGACCCTAGACAGCTGGAGTTAAATTCATTTCTTCAGCTGCAGTCCTTTTTTTATTAAAAAGAAAAAATTCACCCTGAGCTCTCCGGCAGCAAGTCATCCTAGACTGAGCAAAACTAAACAGGCTGCAACATTTAAGCCATCACTTGGATTAGAGGATTATCCAAAGCTATCAGTCCAGGACAGGGTGATATATCTCACTCATATCACTTCTGGCTGTCCAGAAGTGGTTGGATTCAACCAAGCTTCTTGCCAAAAAGATTTACAATGTGTTTAACAAGACACTACAGCCCCAAACTGCTTTTATTCTGGTGGACTAGATCCAACATGGTGCTGTTCAATCAAATGCTTTTATTAAAGGTTTGTTGGCTACATTGCTGCAGTTCCTTTATTTCAGTGATGCAGGCAGCCATACAATAGAATAATGCAATAACTTAAATACTTAGATATGCTGAATTTTAGTTATTTGGAGCAGAGACAATATCTATTTATTTCTTGTTCATGTAAGCAACCAGCATTTATAACAGACATTATCATAGAACTATACCCAAAAGCAAGTAATTAGCAATGTCTTATTATGACAATACTTTACGCTTTATTTAAATAAGACTATTCTTATTTTCCGTGCAAGATTTAAAAAGTGAGAGAAAAAAATTGCACTGGTCTCACAAAACCCAGATGCTGCGGTACAAATCCCAAACTCTCACCTGGTCTATTACAATACAGTTACACTCAAAACACTAACTCCTCTCCCTCCCCTCCTTCCACAGCCAGAGGTACCGCACAAATGGCTGGAGAGAGGACATCCCCTACAGGGCTGCTCTGATTGCATCCTTTCTAAGCAAGTTTCCAAGACTGATAGATGCCAACTCATCAATGACAATTCAGTGAACCTTAATCCCACCTCAGCCTGCTCCCACTTCGGGTCATACTAGTACATCCAGTGGAGCTCAACTCTGTGGCACGCAGAGCCCCTCTGATTCAGTATAAAGAAGGAAAGTGCAGAGACTCCAAGAAACCTGATGTGGCTGACTGTTTAAAAGACAATACCCCCTTCTGTGCAGCATCACTCATGGAAGCTTTATGCCGGTAAAAACCATCAAGATAAGCAAGCGTTTGCTTTCTACTTTCATGCAGTTCTTGTATGTTCAGTCCGGGATGTTAAAGGTGTGACTTCAGAGGTTCATGCACACTGTAAAATGAAAGTGCAAGATCCCATGGCAGACACACTCATAATAGCATTTACATAGCTAAGGCAGGTAACCACAGCAGCAGCAGAAAGCAAGCAGCAGAGGCTTCATCACAAGCTAACATACAGTATACGACAGCACTGCAGCCTTGCATACATATGCTGTTGCTCACCTATACTATCAATTCCTCTGAACATGTGTTACCTATGCTACTTGGATTAAAGTTAGCACGTGTATGCCAACCTTGCCACTATCACATCTTCATTTTGTTGTGCAAATTAACCAAGGCAATTTCTTCTCTGCGCTGCTTTTGCAGGAGTTGGGGTAAATCCTTGTACTGGCATAAAAGCAAAAGTACACACCAGCCTTACGTTTCAATCGGCTTTCAATTTATAAGAGTTTTTTCTGTAGAGCAGCCAAACACCACAGATCCAATGTACTCAGCAAGCAACAATCTCAGAATACTAGTTTTCATTTACCCTTTTTGTACGGAATTAAGCTAGAAAGTACCTTGCAGAGGAATGGCTGCAACACACCATTAAAAGTTACAGATATGATTCAAAAACCTGAAGATTAACCTTACTTTTCAGGATTAGTAATTGACAGTGATGGTGTTGAAGAGGCACAAACACACATCAGGATTCCTGAGTGTCATTTGAACATTACATGACCTACCACAATAGCATAAGGGAAGTGAGAAGGCTGCACCCAACACGTTGCTTGGGAGATCGACTCCCAGATACAAAAAAAATGCAGTCTGAAATGCAGAAAGAGAAGATTTTCTCTCACTGGCTGAGAACATTCATGCCTTTGCCCTCCCTTCTGACCTGCAACCACCATAGCTCTTCGGCAGCTTTCCAGGTTCCTCTCCCCCATGGCCATGTTTTTCTGACAGACAGTACTGCTCCTAAACACAGCATGCTGCATTTGTTTTTCTTTGTCTACCATTAAGGCTTTTTTGTGTGTATTTACAGTAACACATACACATTACAAACAACATGGTTGGTTTTAAAGGATTCCTCACCAGAGGAGTTGGGAGAGGGATACCAATGAACAAGAAAGCCAGGTAAATACAATTATTACTGATAAAACCTTTCTGTCATCCATGAGGTATTGGGTACCTGTTGGACAAAAACATTGTGGAATAGTACTGGAGAATACTTCTTGTATCTGTCCACCTATAAGCCTGCACTTGGAATCTGAATGCACCAAGATGACCTCTGATTTCTGTGGGGTTCAGTCTGAAGACCAAACTTAGCTGCGTAGAGCTCACTGCAAGGTCTAGCACATAGTTTACTGCAAGACTGACTTTTAGAGGTGCTAAGCAATTGCAGAATAATTCTGCAGATCAATCCCTCCTGAATTTACCTGAGCCAAACTGAAAGTGTGGATAAACCAGGCCAAATCTTTTCTGAACTGCAACCTGTCACGAAGAGAGGGAGGGAAGTTGTTTCTTTCTTGGGTTCGGGGAATGTAAGACAAATGTCAAGACACCAGTAAAACTGGGGAGCTCCTTTCCAAGTGCTGAAAAATCTGTTCTGCCTGGCAGGCTGAACTCCATTATTTAAAACTGAGCACTAACTTGGTACCAGTCCAGATCGGGTCTGTTCTCCACAGAGTAACAGAGGGATATGACAGCTTTTCATATGGCTACCACCTCCATTTAGTTATTTATATGTAACGTTTTAAACACATGCAGCATTCACATGCGTACACACAAAGACTGCCAAATACATCTGACAGTGACTTTACTGCATTCCATTTAACATGAATTTTATTCTTCACTTCACGTATTTAAGGTACCTAAGTAAACAGATCCCTAAGATTTTAAGAAATGTTGCACTGCATCACAAGTGAAGTAACAGTCACACTTTCCTCCCTTTCCCTTCCCAAAGAGGAAAGGGTTCATATTATTCCCTTTTGGTTATTTCCACTGTTGCTAAAAACACTTTGTAAACAGTAAATTGAGGGCTTCTGAACATTGATGAATGGCATCCGCACAAAAATAACATGGAAATAGAAAAGAAATTATATGAGAATTAACCCTTCTCATTCCAACTCACCATTATAAGTCATTCAACCCATGTTTTTAGCTAGTGACATCTATTCAGTGTTGCCATCAAATTTTTTTCACATCTGGTTTCAACTTCGCTAGCAGAAAAGAAACACCTTTGCTTTTTACAGTCATTTTCTTCCATGCTCTAGCGAGTAAGATGTAATAAATTTAGGAATCGGAGCACATGATCTGTTGCCAAAACAAGGTATTACCTTCCTTTCATTTTCCACAATTAAACATTGGAAACAGAAAGGCAGTCTCATCACAGTATCCTGCACCAACATCTGGAAGACTTGTATCTGAGTCACAGCCAGCTGAAGACAGCCTTGCAATGCAGAAAGAAGATATCTGCACTTTTGGAGAGAGAGAAAATCTGGAACAGCTCCAGCCCAACTGGGTTGATGGTTATTGTTGTCTGGTTAAGGAATTCTTTAATATCTAATACTCTCGACTTTAAAAGGCCAGATGGATCCAGAGCATGTAAACACCAGGTATGAACAACGAGAAAAAAAAAAAACAAAAAAAAAAAAACCACCTAGTTCCTCCCTTTATCCATTCAAATTCTGTAGTAGCAATAAATCAAAGTGATGTTTAGACTGCAAAACTGAGTTTTTTACAAAGCTAGCAATCAGGTCAAACCAACCAACCAAGCACCTATGATGTTGACACAAGAATAACCAAACATAATGGTTTCAAGATCCCCCTATACTATTATGCTAAAATCAAAGCTCTCAAAGCACATAAAATGTTTGTTCAATCTGCCTCAAGCCTTTGCACCTTCTCCCATTTTAATAGGGTGAAACCAACTTGGCAAATGTTGGACTGGTACTGTAGGAAGGGGAAACACGAACTCCTAGGGATCTGGAGTCACCTTTTCAGTCATCTCCAACAGGCAGGGCATATCACATGGGAAAGTCATCTCTTCAACTTGCTAACCATTCTCAGAGGAAAACCATAAAACTTTTTGCCCTATCTTTTATTGGGTCCCATTAACCATCTGCAGGTGGGCACTTTTAAGGGCAACAGCCAGTTGGCAAGTCACAAAAGAAAAGTTCCAAATACCTGGCATTAAATACCTGTCTCAAAATCTCAGCATTTGGAGGACATGAGCCCATTGCTGATAACACTGAGTGGGAACAATTATCACCTTTTGTTCTGGGGGCAAACTGGCTCAGTGGTGGAGGTTTTCACAAAAAAAAAAAAAAAGTAGCAACGTGTCAAACTCCTCTAACAGGAAAGTCACGGAGCCATAGTGCATTTCCAAAAGCAGACAGGTAAATGTGTTGTTTAGTGCACTGGAAAATGACTGAAAAAAAACCCACAAAAATCTTACACGGAGAAAATGGAAAGTGCTTTTGCTTTTCCTAGCTAGAAGTTCTTGAGATGGGAAACAGAAAATACAAGAGGAGGCAAAACCTGCTTTATACATTTCCACCAAATCATCACAAATAGTCTTGGTCACCACTCAGGGTAGTTCAAGGTAGGCTACTAATCACCCACTTCAGGAAGTTTCAATTCCCCTTGTCCCACAAGCCTTGTATCTGCAAATCTCCCTATTTAAAGAAGTAGTAATAGACATTTGAGGGTTACTAGATCACACTCTAGGAAGAGATAATAACTAAAATTAAGCACATAGTCTGTTATTTCAGTGCTTTTAACATTTTCAGTATAGTTAAGTATCAGGAAGAAAAGTCCTACATTCTGTTTTCACCACAAAAATACTTTGCTTTTCCTTTACTACTTCTTTCCTCCCAGAAAAACTGATCTCACTTTCCAAAAATCTAGGAGAATACACCAAATTGACCACACAGTTCTCTCAAATGGCAATTAAGTCCATTACCCAAACCGGACAGTCCTCTGTAAGCAAAATTCCTATTAATGCTATAATTCATTCACTATGAAAATCACTATGAGAAATCACACTGCTAACTTGTCACTTGTTGGATGACAAGGTGCTGATCTGTCCCCCACAGCACACAACCTTTGGACAAAAAACAGGCATGTTGCACTGTCCCGGTTTCAGCTGGCATAGAGTTAATTTTCTTCCTAGTAGCTGGTACGGTGCTGTGTTTTGGATGTAGGGTGAGAACAAAGTTGATAAGGCACCAATGGTGCATCACTGCATCACTGCATCACTGCATCAC
>NW_008825071.1:8908232-8927048 GCF_000699105.1 Pygoscelis adeliae
GGAGTGAGCGAGCAGCTGTGTGGTGCTCAGTTGCCGACTGAGGTTAAACCACGACATGCACATTCATACATGTTCACAGAGGTACAAGTGTGTTACGGCACAGCCAGGTGCCAGAATATTCCCAGCTAGCATCCAGTTCCGTGCCCACTTCAATGTGCAGCAGATGATGCAGACTGTCCTCAGATTATAGATATCACAGAAGATACCTCTACTTTAATTCCAGGCCTTGCACTTACTAGCCAAATGAGAGAATAAGGCTTTAAATCTGCATTTCATCTGATGAACAAAAGAAAGCGTATGAACAGAGGCCTCCCATGGTGGCTCAGTATAAAGATGAAATTGTAGACCATGGTCAAGATACCCTGTATTTGCTGCTACCTACTAATGAGCTACTGAGCATTAGTTTAGAAGGCTGCTACAAGGTTTTTATCTGGTAAATTAGAATTTCTCCTCTATTCACGAACTTACCACAGATCATCAAATAGCTGTTTTCAGTATTTGGAAAAGCATAAGGAACCATGTTAATAGAAACTTCTGGCAGCAACAGCAACCCCTTCTCAAGTCAAACCACTGTCTTACAGAGTCCAACAGTGCTTGGGTAGTATTTTGGAAAGGAGATGCCATAATAAAGCATTCCACTTTGCCAGAGATCAGCCCCATCTTCCAGGATGGTGTCTTTCTTGCAAAGAATAAAGCAAGAACTACAGAAGTGCAGCAACTTGTTTTCTCTGTTTAAAAAGATTATTTTGCACATATAACCAAAGACACCTGGCAAACAACATGTTTAAGTTCACTTTGCTGGAGACATTTCTACTTTGATGTTGAAAAACAGACCTGCTGTTATGACAGCATTTCGTAACATCCAAATTGTGATATTTAAAATGGGTGTGTTAAGAATGAAAGATGGAATATTCTTTAATCAGATCATCTCAAAGATACCTGATACTTACTGAAATTTTTCAAAATATTTTGATCTTCCAGACTATTTTTATGAACCATAAGGACAAATATTCTCTGCAGAGATGACTTAACTCTATGCAGGGAGGAGACAAACACCCCCAAAAAGGAGGGCGATATCACAGAAACCATGTCAAGTTTCTCACTACTAGAATTTTGACTTAGGCTTCCACAAAGGAAAAGGATTTGTGTAACATCATCTGAGCAGCTCCCCTTATTGCCCACAGTGGCATCGCTTTGCACAGAACTCAGCGCACCGAGAGCCAGCACAAACAGGCATTTGTGAAGAAATCAGAACTGACTGACACTTGCAAGATGCTGTATTTTCTGCCTACAACCAGACACTGAATTGCAAACAGCATGGATCAGAGAGGAGACAAATTCATTGATATTGGGGAAATACCGATAGGACTACTGAAAAGTCACATCCCCAATATTATCCTGAAACAACTCATTTCTCTAACTTTGTGTTGTAGGAGTCCTGTGGAAGAATTTGAGAGGGCAGAAGCAAAGGTTTGAAAACAGAATTTCTCCCATGGGAGAGAGAGAGAGAAGCGTATATGCATGACTAATTTAAGATTTTTGTTCTCTTCAGAAGCAGAACTAAGTTCTCACAGCCCTGGCTTTTTTGTTGCTGCTGCATGCGGAATATGGAGTTGGTAAAGTAGAATATGCCAAATTGACAGTATTTTGGCCTGTTGTGCTGTTTTCCTGGGTAAATTCTGCTGTTTCCCTACTTACAGGGTCAAATATCCTTCCATGATTTAGACTATAAACTTGAAACAGATGTTCTTTCTGGATTACCTCTATGAAGCCACCAGCAGAATAATCACTAGCAGGACACACAAATATAGCTATAGCACAGATTAAACCCTGAGTCATCAGAAATTTTAAAAGAAAAACACTGAAGTGAAAAGTAAGCTTGAGAAGTCAAATCTACATCATAATGCTAAGTCACACACCCATACGTTTACCTTTGATGGCTGATAAATTTAACATGTGGACCTGATCCAAATACAGCTTTAGCTTGCTGTCAACAGCTCTTACACTGAACTGTAATGACCCCGTATGTTGAACAGATGTTTAAGTAGTGATCATTTATGTGCACCGATGTTCTGCCACTACCCATAACTCAGTAATTACTGTTCTCTCAGTGAGTAATGCCAAAACATAGCATGATGAAATTCCCTTGTACCTGAGATATCCAGCACTAATTCCCACCTGTAATAGAAGCAGCAGTAAAATCAAACAAGCCAGAATGCCTTTAGGTTGTTAGGACAGCTGCCTCATTTCTTCAGGCTACTCAGCAGTGAGGTAGCACACTAATTACAGTACCTTCAACCCAAAAAGAGTACTTTAGAAAGAATAATTTGACATACCTCTGTGCAGGTGTAGTATTGCATGGTATAACATGGCAGACATGTCTAAAAGCAGAACGACAGCCAACAGGTCAGAGTATAGAAGAGATTTTAATGAGAAGAGGAAAAAGAGGAGTGAAATGTCGTTATCCAAACGGGAATTTTGACAGAAAAAAAAAAACAAAACACACCACCAGGACTACAACCCTTGCTCTTCCAAAGGCTTCCACAGGAAGTAGGATGTCACTGGGATCTTGTACTTCTCATAGGAAAGACGGCATCTTGTACCGCCTACCCTCCTTGCTTATGCATAGATTCATACTGATGCAGAAGGAACAGACTGACCTTACCATCACATTACTCCATCACCCCAGCTCTTCTCACAGGGTTCACTCAGAAGACCTGATTTAAGTATATGTAAAGTTAGGAAATAGATGCTGAAGTGAAAATGAACAGAAACAAGGAAAACAACAACTCCAGGAGAGTAAAATACAACAAAGCAGAGACTTGAGTGACTGCAAAGCCTCCTCTGAAAGTCCAGGCAGGGACACCACAGCACTGTTTCCCCCCTTGCTTTGCCATCTGTACAGCTCAGGCAACTAACTGGAGCTTGGATCCTTAGTTTTCATAATCATTAGTTAAATACAGCAGTCACCCATCTTTTTCTCAGAAATGAATTCTTGGATAATAGATATTGTTCCCAACTGGTCTCTTCAGCCCTGATGAGTGCTTCCAAACCCCAAACAATTATTTTCACACGACCTCTCAAGAGCATTGCCTAGCCCCTGCTCTCCAACACCATCACCTCATCCACCACAGACAGTGGGTCAGCAACAAAAAAGAAGCAGGACCGAGGCAGGTTTCATTAGGCATGATCCAGCTCGAGTTCACCAGCCTCAAGCACTAATAGCTCCAGAGATTTCAGTCCGGTTTCTACTTTTGTATTCTTCAGCAACACAGGGTTCACTCAGAAGACCTGATTTAAGTATATGTAAAGTTAGGAAATAGATGCTGAAGTGAAAATGAACAGAAACAAGGAAAACAACAACTCCAGGAGAGTAAAATACAACAAAGCAGAGACTTGAGTGACTGCAAAGCCTCCTCTGAAAGTCCAGGCAGGGACACCACAGCACTGTTTCCCCCCTTGCTTTGCCACCTGTACAGCTCAGGCAACTAACTGGAGCTTGGATCCTTAGTTTTCATAATCATTAGTTAAATACAGCAGTCACCCATCTTTTTCTCAGAAATGAATTCTTGGATAATAGATATTGTTCCCAACTGGTCTCTTCAGCCCTGATGAGTGCTTCCAAACCCCAAACAATTATTTTCACTCACACGACCTCTCAAGAGCATTGCCTAGCCCCTGCTCTCCAACACCATCACCTCACCACACACAGTGGGTCAGCAACAAAAAAGAAGCAGGACCGAGGCAGGTTTCATTAGGCATGATCCAGCTCGAGTTCACCAGCCTCAAGCACTAATAGCTCCAGAGATTTCAGTCCGGTTTCTACTTTTGTATTCTTCAGCAAATAACTTCAAAGTAGCAGTGCTAAGAGTAGCATCAACATAGATCTGCATTTTTCCCCCAGATTTAAAGGTTTAGTTTTTAAAAACTTAGAGCAAGTCAAGCACCTTTTCCACTTTGTCTATGTAACTGACATAAGCACATAGTGATTTATTCAAAATGCAAAGAAGGAAGACAATACATACATATGTGTGTATACCCAGCCACCCTGCTGGCATGTCTTTCTGTAGCTTCAGTGTAGATCCCCAAATACCAACGGGAGTTGCATGAATGTAGGAATGGCAGGATCCTTATAGCAATGTTGCTAAAGTCCCAATTCAGAAACACGCTTAACTCTCAGGCCAGATGAAAGCCTTGTGCCTGCACATATTCACCAATTTAAAAATAAAACAGTAGGCTTAAAGTGCAATCCTTCACTAGAATGGGAACTGGCACATCTAAAATAACTTGCCCCATTATTGCTGTTGCAATGTCTGTGCAATTCTATTTTCAGTTCCTTTTCTATAGAAAAATGTGTCAGTGGTCTTTAAAAACACACACCAACACAAACAGAGCAGTTTTGTTCACATTATCCCAGTGATATCCCGGTAAGTATATGCAACAGAAAGAAACAAACATCAGTAAGGGAAAAAAACTGCCAACTTCACAAGTTATTCTCAACCAAAAGAAAGTTGGGCTTTTTTCCCCCCACTGTAGAAACTGTCAGCACTGTGTTAAATTTAGGCACATTATCCTTGGAATTAACTGGCTTGATCAAAGACTAAACCTTTCAGACATCGCAATGGTATTATATAAGAATTTATTAGGCCCTTACGCAGCGAAAATCTGGAACATCCTGGATTTGAACGCTCAGTCATGCTCATAGTAACTTAAAACAAGGGCACTGTAAAAATTAGCATATTAAGACATGCTTTAAAAATTTATACAAGGACTTTGCTAGAGGAAGGGGTAGAATTTATCTGTCCTAACACTGATGTTGATACCTGAGGTAGTCCATCTAAATTTATTTTATTGTCAATGGGGAAAAAAGGCAATTCTAAGTTGGAATGCATCTAATCCTAAAACACAAGTCTAAAACAGGTACTTCTACTATAAAATCTAGATGAGTAAGTTTAGATGTAGAAATGTACACTGCAGACTTACAAAGATGAACAGTAGCCATACTACACGCATTAACTTTAACAGAAGGAAAAGAAATCTCTGGACTGTGGAACTGGACTTCCATTTAGTTGTAAGAGATGAAATTTTCAAAAATTACCCACTGTTCCTGGTGCTCCACTTCTTGGTTTACCACTTAAAGACACCCTAAAATGGCATCATATTCCAGAAGCCAGTATTCTGCAATAAACTAAGCCCACTTCAGCTGCCTGAAATGGGGGGGGGGGGGGGGGGGGGGGCAAGAAGTGCCAATCAGCAAGCACTTCTGAAAAAGAATTACTAGTATATCTACTGCCAGATATGTGTGGAAGAGTTTTAGGGTAACAATGCTCCCACGCAATGGGTGTAGTCAAACGCACCCGGTTTCCTGCTTCTGCAAGCAGGTGCTGCAAACCTCAGTTCTTCCTGTCCTCTTCCTTGTCTAAGCGGTTTTGCATCTCTGAAACACCCAGTAACAGCACTTGCAGAAGAAGGGAAGGAAAACCCTTGTGAACAACAAAGGAAATGCTTTCAGTTGAGCTTAAAAACATCACTTCAGGGTACATCAACATGGAGAGGTGAAGACCTATGTTCTTCTACCCATGCTCCAACCTAGCAAAATACGAGGCACGGATCTCAGGGTGCCACCATACCCTTTCCGACCCTGTAGAGCCACAGAATTTGATAAAAGAGGTACAAAAAATATTCCCAGCTACCTTTCAACATGGAACCCCCTCACAGGCAGAAAAGGATATGCAAAGATTTTGGGAAGCCATCAGTAAGGGCCAGGGAAAATCTGCAGTGAATCTGCTCAGATTTTTTTTTTTTTTGTAGAGTTAATTTTCAGTCAGCTCAACCTGTGCAGATGCACAACTGAGTTTTTTCACAAGAGAAGAAAAAGAAGTATGGCACAAGGGAAGGGAATATATGCAGAACCACCTTTTTTAGCAGTAAACTTTAGTCGGAGCCATTTATTTGACTGGGAAAATCACATTTTCAGTTCATATTTTGGCAATTATCTTCGCAAACATAACAGTTAGTAACTCACTCTCTTTATTTCTGTAAACAATGAAAACTTTATATTCTGCAGTTGCTTGCAGAGTCCTCCATTTCCGCCGTGGCCCTTGATTCTGCTGGCAAGCAAATTTTCTAGATAGCTTTTTTCTTCATTTTTTAGCCTATTTCCAAAAAGCTGTGTATGGGTCAGTTTTTTTTTTCCAATTCAAGGACAGTTATCTGTGTTTCATTCCCTTGCTATAACAGTGACCGTGTAGAATTAGCAAGCCTCCGTAACTGCCAACTTCAGATACTCACTTTCACAATCATGAGATTTCACAGTCATAAAATACTGCTCCTCCTTATTGTTCCACAGTTTAAAAGTAAAATTATTGCTCTATGCTGTTTAATATAAGGTATGTTTATCTAACCTTCATTCCTGTGCGCTGCAAACTTATTTTTAATCCCTTCAGAACTGTGGCAGGAAGAGAAGCCACCAATAAAACACGTACAGCGACAATATCTTGTTGTGGCTGGTTTTTCCTTCCTTATCTCTGCTCAGAATTTGCAGCATGCTTACTTCATGCTCATTTATTTTGGATCTTGAACCACGCAAGATGACAAGAATGTAGCCCCAGCTGTTTAGTTATGCCTGCGTTACAAGCACCTTACATCTACAGCAAATATCTCCAGAAGCTGAACTTTGGAGCATGTTTAATTTTAGGTGCTCTACTTCAGACACTATTGAAAACAAGTAACTTGGAGATGACAAGCGCTCAGGACTCAGAGCAAGTCAAACATCTCAATCGTCACTAAACTAAAATATCCGGAAATCATTAGTATCTTTCCAAAAAGTCATGCTCTGAATGAATTCCTGGGGTTACCCCCTCCAAAAAAAAAAAAAAAAAAAAAAGCTTTCTTAGTGTTCAAACTTAGTAACCAAATCAAAACAAAACCTAACAGGAAAACACACAGCATGAGCAAGTGTCAGTTTGTGAATAAGCATAAAAAAAAGTAAACAACAAAAAAAAAGAAGAGATACTTGGATTTTGCTATAAATTAATTTCATTTCCACTATACTATATTTGAGGGGAAAAAAGGATTTAATTATCTTGCCTCATTAAAAGCATGCTGCCTTCTTTGTATGTCCCCCACTAGAGTTCCATACTTCTATTTGCATACAGTACAGCAGAACTTTGGGTTATAACACTGATATTTTCCAGAGATAACTGCCATATCAGGAGGAAAAAAACCCACCCACATTTGTATTACTTAACCACAGTATTATATTTTTCCCCAGGCATATTCTTGCCATGTTTATGAGTCAGCAATAGCAGAAACTTAACTTGCTTTCCTTTACAAAGGACAGCAATCATTAGGCAACAGGAATAAGCCTCATTTTTACCCCTTTAACAGTTTGGAAAAAAAGAAAAGAATGCCCTTACATTTTAGACTTATTACAGTGATGCTCCTACTATGCAGTGACAGGCAACTTATTGTCCAAGAAAAAGTACAGCAACAAAATTCCAGAAACTCTAAGTAAGCTCTTCTCGAAATACCCTATGAACTTGAACATAGCCAGGGAAAAAAAATTCAACAATCCTTTAAGTTGCGTAAATAATTGTAACTTCCCTTTCAAACAAGCCCTTTACACATAAAGCCTAAAAAACCATGCTTTAAAAGAACTAGGACATTGCATGATCTGCACAGCTGGCTTGCAAAGTTTATTTCCATCTCCCTCTCTATTGCAAGGTTTTATACCACTAACATCTGGCTACCTCAGAAGCGCTTTGAGAAAGCATTTCAGGTTTGATTTTTAGCAAACTTAAGATATCTCAAAATGCACGTGGAGTTTTTCCCACTGTTACTTTAGCACTAAAGTTTAGAGTGTGGTAGCATTTCAGCTTCCCTGATGCTGGAAGGCACCCGAGCAATGAGCAGCACGTAATTTATACAGGATGAGGGAGAGGAGACTCGGAAGGGAATGACCAGGGACTTGGGTCCCCACTGACTGCTCAAAGCCTCTCCAGGGCACAAGCCAGTAGTTCCACCTGCCAGCAAATAAATTAGGCCACCGTCCCATAGGCAGAAATAGTCCAAGCAATTGCAAAGACCCGATCCTAGACAGAGGAAACAGAGGCACACCTGCCATTTAGGGTGTTCTAAACTGGTCTGGTACGTTGTCCTTACTAGTGACTATGCTCAAAAACTGAAGTGTCAGAGAAAAAGGAAAAAGAGGAGGCAGATACAGAATCAATTTTATCCTAATAATCATTTATACCCTGACTCAACTCTATCCAGGCCAAAAAAACAGGAAGCCTGACTGAGATAGTTAGGCAACTGAGGTAATGGCGCACGTAAAGTGTATGATTCATAAACAGTTAGATAACAGACTACTGATCAGGATGTCAGAACCCTATCAAAGGATGAAGGCAGACTACACCAGACACCTGCTGGTGTAGTCTCTTCAAAGGGAATATGCAGATCATGAAACCCCCAAATACAGCATTAAAGATTATGCAGCATGAACTGAACAGAGAGGAAGTGCTCAGCATACGGACAAAAAAACCCCAACAGTTAAAAATCAGAACAGACAAGTAAGAGCATAACCAAGCAAAGCATATAAGGGGCCAGTTACTTTCTAGATAAACTAATAGAAAGACAGCTGTAGCTTGGGCTCCTTGAAAGTGGGATGTTGGAGAAGTGACCTCTCTTGGGCGTTGGCTGATCTTCCCTACAGAGATCTGCTGCTTCCTGCCGTATCACCATGTGAAGACACTCAAGTAATAAATCCAGTGTCAAGTCAAGCCCTGGGAGGGGATGACAACCCTAGCAGTCCACTCACCCGTAACGGGAGCAGCCGCGCTTGGGACTACCAGCAATGACTCGGGATCCCAAAAGCATCAGCACACCAGAGGCAGAGCTGCCAGAAACCAGCGCCTGCAGAGGGGACAGGCCCTGAAAGGAGCTGGCAAAAGAACACGTACTTCCAAAAGCTTTCCCTTTTAAGCTATTAAGTATCTTACTCTAGATACTCATGTTTTTCATATAACATCCAAGTCCACGCTGGCTCTGGCCAAGTTCTTGGCCTTAGCAGTCTCCTGTTGAAATGGGTTTCACAGTCCAGTTCTGGACTGCATGAAAAAGACCTTCATTTTAATCACTGTTGAATCTGCAGCCTTCCAACGTTATCACATTTTTCTCTTCACGTGGAGGAACACTGGGAGACAGAAGGGAAGAAGTCCTAGATCTATTTCATTTATGCTGCTGACGTATACTTTCACCGTGATCCCTCGTAACAGTCACATTTCTAAAGCAAACAACCCAGTTCCTTCACTTTGCTTTTGCATGTTTAAGAACAGAAGTCTACCCTGTAATTTTTGCTCTTTTACCTTGTTCATATTTTCATTCTGTTTTCATGGCAAAGAGCAGCTACAGTCATCTTTCGATTGACAAGAGCAACTACAATGGGACAGAAACATAATTATGTCACCCATTTCCCTCTGCCCTGGACCATTATTGGTTCTAATCCTCATTTTATTTACTGGTTAGCATCAGCAGAACATCTCTAAAACTTTCTTTTTCCAAACTGCTGAGCCCATTTTCCTCTGCAATGTGACATCTGCAGTTGGGAACTAGCGCCCTAGCAGAGAAGTAGCAATAAAGGTAACACAAAATTAAAGTTACATTCTCTGAATAAAAAGCAAACAAATGTTTCCTCTCTCAAGAGTCTATCATGTTTCACAATGTACCACAGCAATATGCCTACACTTTCAACATACTTGTATAAACTAGGCAAAACCCACCCATACACTGAGTGCAGTGTTATTGTTGCTGTGGCAACTACAGAGCACAATTTGTTGCCTCAAGAGAATCAGCATGAACACAAACATACGCAGAAAGGCATAAACAGCTGTGAGTGCTAACGGTGCCTACAACTCACTGTGGATGTGTAACGCTGCCATCAAAAACTGCATTTAATTCAAAAAGTAAGTCCTTTAACTTCCCAGTCACTGTCTCCAAACCGTTTGTCTACACTTGTTTTTCACCTCTAATACAGCATAGTCAGCAAAACATCCTGAGAAACCCTGCCGCGTAAGAAGCGTAAATGTAAGACAACTTAAACTCCGCTTGGGAACGAACAAAGTAATTCTAAAACTCTCTCAAATAGACAAATCATTGCTCTATCAGCTGGAATTTGCTGGTATAAATACTTACTGCAAACCATAGGAGTCAGTGATTTGAATCTGCCCTCTGTGTGCGCGCACATGAGATAAAGTCAATACTGTACTACTCCGTAACACTCCCTCGCACTGATAACAGGAAAAAACCTACTTTCACCAGTTTATAATGTCATTTAAGCTAGGTGTAAGAGTTAATAATTACATCTTTTCTACTCAGCGGTCCTTTAAAAAAAAAAAAGTTTAAATAAAACCAATACATGAGCATGAAAACAAGCATGGAAGTTATTCGAGAAATGTTGGGAGCTGGGGGTCCTCAAATGTCTCAGGTTTTGCCTTGTGATTTTGCCTTCCCCATTCCTGCCCTATCTGCATACCAGTGCCAAATTGCACTTGAACAAGAAACCACAAACGAAGAAATTGCTCAAGTCCAATTAGAGCTTTTGTCACAAGACCAGGGTCTGTAGAAGAAGCAAACGCTCACCCTGTGCACGAGAGCCAGCAGTTGAAGTTTATTTCTTGGCCTGAAATTGTTGTTTAGTTTTTTAGTATTCTGCATGCAATCCAAAAGACTGATCTAAAGGAGTATTTTCTTGCCTGCTTTCTCCCTCCCAGACGTCCCCAGCCTGACGCACTCACTGAAGTTGCAGACTGCAGAACATAATCTGACACTAATCAGTAATTTTTAAAGTTGCTATTCCATACGATTGCCAGATTTTTGTCTGGGACTTAGCAGGCAGATAACCAGTTTATAATGTCATTTAAGCTAGGTGTAAGAGTTAAAAATAAATCTTTTCTACTCAGCGGTCCTTTAAAAAAAAAAAAGTTTAAAATAAAACCAATACATGAGCATGAAAACAAGCATGGAAGTTATTCGAGAAATGTTGGGAGCTGGGGGTCCTCAAATGTCTCAGGTTTTGCCTTGTGATTTTGCCTTCCCCATTCCTGCCCTATCTGCATACCAGTGCCAAATTGCACTTGAACAAGAAACCACAAACGAAGAAATTGCTCAAGTCCAATTAGAGCTTTTGTCACAAGACCAGGGTCTGTAGAAGAAGCAAACGCTCACCCTGTGCACGAGAGCCAGCAGTTGAAGTTTATTTCTTGGCCTGAAATTGTTGTTTAGTTTTTTAGTATTCTGCATGCAATCCAAAAGACTGATCTAAAGGAGTATTTTCTTGCCTGCTTTCTCCCTCCCAGACGTCCCCAGCCTGACGCACTCACTGAAGTTGCAGACTGCAGAACATAATCTGACACTAATCAGTAATTTTTAAAGTTGCTATTCCATACGATTGCCAGATTTTTGTCTGGGACTTAGCAGGCAGATACACACACTCGGGTCTATCTGCCCTTTGCATAAGTCATCTAAGTAGTCAGCTCACATGCTTTCAGACACCATCCCACCCACGACGCTGCAGAGTGTCACAGGCAAAATTCCCATTATCCAGCCACCCAATCACCCAGGAACACCAGGTAAATGTTCAGAGTCCTCAAATCCCACCTGGACAAAGCATCCAGAAAGAGGGAAACCAAGAATGAAGAATTGTTCTAATATTTAGTATTTGTTTTGTCTAAGACCAGCTAGCATGGCAACAGTCATGCTATAGACTGATTGACTAACTTTCTTAATAGTTTTCAGAGTAATGACTACCATTTCGTGTTCAAAAAACCAAATAATTCCAAGCTGGTAAAGCTGTCTAGTTAATATTTTGAAATTTGGTTTAAAAATTATTTTTCATTCAGATATTTTACTAAAACTTAGAGGAATGATTGAGAGCAAATTCTTTGGGAATTTGTAAATGTTTCGGTTTATTAGATTCAAAGATATGTTTACAAAAGTTTTTTTCTCATGTTATTGAGATTTCTTGTTTTTTTTTTAAGCCTGAAAGTTTCTTATCATGAGCGAAGCCCAAAACACAGTAGAAAAATTGTTTCCCACCCAATTCCATTAAGGATGCAACATAATGTAAGTAGCCCCCCCAAAAAAAAGTTCTAAAAAACCATTTATATCAGAAACTACTGCTTGTGCTTTTGTTTGCTTCGGTGCTCACCTACGATTTTGCAAAAGCTGTTTAAAATGCCTTAAGCCAGGGAAAAAAGGACTGGTGAGAACGAATATTTACAATGAAGATCGTAAGAAGGGAGAATGATCAAATCCCACCTTGCTCTGGGGAGGGACCACCCAAAGGGTTTCCCCTTGGCCGTTTTTCTCCACGTGCCGTTCTCCCCGTTGGCAGAGGCACGACAGGCTGACCCAGCTGAGCCCCGTGCCGAACGGGCTGGATTCCACATCGTCAGAAGTGACCAAACAAGCCTGACCAGTGCTATGCGCTGAAGAAACCACCAAATGAAGGTCAGAGATTTCCACTATACCTATCTTAGCAAGTGCTGTGGTGCAGCAGAAGTGGGTTTGAAGAGCAAAACAGCTGAGGATGAGGACCCCACATTCATGTGACTCATTGTCTGGGGGGTCTCACTTCAGAGGAGCTGAACGCTGGTGCTGCGTGCCCTTTAGCAGCTGAAGCACTGCAGGCTCCTGGGGCGCATCCTTCGGCTTCACATTCTCAGAAAGCAACCCTGTGCAGATGCTCCGGGGCCACTTCACATACAAAGTGTGCTACACGGGGACAGTCAAGAGATTCATTCCCAAAGCGCACTCCTGATCCAAACTCCATGTTAACATAAACACTCCCATTATTAGTTAAGGACAGTAGAAATTTGTGTATCAGGCTATACTTTTAAGAGCAAACCTGAGTTTCTGGAAGCTCTCCTTAAGTACCCTCAAGGTTACCTGTAACTACTAGGTCACACACAGGGGGATTTTTTCACTCCAAAAAGAAACACGGCCCATTGACATCAGACTTTTTACTTGGTTTTGGACAAGTACAGAAGGTTGGATTCACCTCTGCACTGATGTCAAGCCCAGCGCTGCAGCCTCCCCTGCCCAGGGATTACCAGCACCACTTGCAGTTTGGCAAGTGACAGAAGCCAAGGAGCAACCAGGGCATTAAATACCGTGCCAGGCTGGACAACGCACAGTAAACCCTAAGCATCAGGGGCTCCCCTGTAAGTACTGAGCCAGCTCTGTATTCGGTGCCTAGATCCCTAGGCTGGAGCCCGAGTCTTCGTCACTACTTTATATTGTCTCAAAATAGCTGCAGAGCACCACTAAATCAGTGCTGGTATGACTAATGTGCAGAGAAGGTTTCAGGAAACTTTAAGCAGCACTTCAACATTTATCTTTCCAGATCTCGTTTAACACAAATGAGAAGGAAAGTGCTTAAAAGGGGGAAAATTGCAAGCGACCAATTCCAGTTGCACTTTTGTCCCTTGCCAAATGAAAAACTTAACAGGACAGACTTCGTTTTCAAGGCATGAGGAATGTGGAAATATTTACACCCATAGTATCAAGACATCAGCCATGAGGTTCAAGACTGCAGGGCCAAACAGACTGAGAACACGTTGAAAAAGGCAGCACGTGTTTCCAAGGCAGAGGAAAATGTGTATTATTGCAATTGTTAGTAATAGCTGACCTGAACAGAAAGAAATGCTTTGGAGACAGCCTTAATCTTTGGAAAGTACTACACCTCAGTCTCAGGAACATACAGAATCTTGGGCCCTGCACAAGCAGGTGCAACAAATTAGAGAGTGGGTTTGCTCTAAACGCACAGAAAAGCCGTGCAGTCCCCGAGCACTACGAACTGCCCTGCTTGCAGGCACCTGTTTATCTGGGGACCCAAAATAGGGTCAGCAAGACTATGCCTCTGTTCTTTAAATGAAGTGCTATGTCCTTCATGGCATTAGAGTAAGAAGCTAATGATTTCTTTTAAGGACAATAGTTTTACAAAATCTGGGTACTCAAAAGTCAGCAAATACCAAAATTAAAGTTGGTATCGCAACCTAAGTAATATCTCCCCATAAATGTGTTTTAAGATGTTGAGTTCAAATTTCATTTTTGCTTACTGTTTCCCAAATAACTAAAAGTTACACAGCTTTATTTTTTGCAGTTGAGGGTGTCAGGCAGGGAGGCATTAAGTCTGACAAGTACTGCTGCAATTCAAAATGAAAACATAGAATTTTCAATTGCAAAATGACTGGCATCAGGAAACTAAAAGGTAGCATAGTTCATAGCAAATGTGGACAGTTGCTGCTGTTGCCTTAGAGTAGTTTTCTTCAGGTAAAAATCAGATACTAACCCCACTTATGTCTTCAACAAACTTCCATCTTCAGTTATCTCGCTTCAATCTGTAGCAATTTACCTTTTTTCCTCAGCATTACATCTTCTAATGCCTCTACTGACAACCATTAAAGGAACCTCAAAGTTCCCTGCCTAAGTCTGTTGAGTTCCTAGAAAGCTAATTTTTTATTTGGCTTTTCACTGCCCAAAAAGTGGATTAGAAAAGTCATGCAAAGAGGCTTGGGACTAACACATCTGCTGACTAGCTAAACCAGAAAGCATAGAAGTAAAACTGAAGTCAGACAGTAAAAGAGCTGAAAAATGTGAAATTTAACAAAACAACCCCTGATTTGGGGATCAGAATTCATGTTGATTTTTGTAAAAGGAAAAGATATACATATACTTTTTTCTTCTTTCTCCTTTTTAAACCAATTCATCAGCATACTTTGAGCAGAGAGCTATTCAAGCTCAAGGAATGGTGGGAAGATGTCTCTAATACTTCAACTATCCCAAGACTCAGAGGCATGTCCCACAGTCCCCACACAGAGTTAGTGGTTTTTTTAAACTGCTGCCAAAACATAAATATGCAGACCAGCTCCAATGAAAGGATTAAAATGAAAAATAAGGTGTACAACCAGCAGCCAAAGCATCCAAAATTAAGTTTAAATGCACATTTTTTCCCCTTTGGGGAAACACGGCTGGCCTCATCAATGAAAACTCTGAAGCTAAAAGCCCTCTGATATAAACACGAGAAGATGCTCATACTTCTTTTTTTTTTTTGACAGTCCCCTTGAACCCAGAACATATTTCCCTGAAAGTCAACAAACTTGGTGCTGTCTGACACAGGTCAGGGTAAGGCCTGTTAAAATGTAAGGCTTGTTGTACAGCAGTTGAAGATTTGCATTTGGGCTGCTACTTCTAAGGCAATAGATAACCTGGGATATCAAGGGTACTGCAAAATAACCTGAGAAGCGAAACTTTTTAATTGTATGTCTTAACCCTTTGAATCTGAATTACTTCTAGAGATGCCTAGAGCTTAGGAAGGCATCGTAAAACTACATATGGATAAACAATGCCATTAAACTTACTTTTAACATACCTTTAAATAGTATATTTATTTCTTCACTGTATTTATACACACATGCACTTTGTTTACAGAAACTACACTATTAAAAGTTTAATGTTTAACTTCCCATATCTCACTGATTTATGGTAGAGGATGATGTCCCAAAATGGGTGATTTAGGGCATATATGACAAAAAAAGTATATACTTTGCCAAAAGTTACTGTATAAACATACTGGAAGGATGATGTTCCAGAATCAGTGATTTGGGGCATATGTGATAAGGAAAAAAAAAACCACCCCAAATTCTTTTCCAAATGATGCTGGAGGCATGTCATTGACCTAGCCAGATATTTTTAGAACACAAGTCAGCTAAACTTCAAAGTCTGCTTTCCTGGGATATGAGGATGAATTGAACACAGAGAGTCTTTTCATCCTCTTTCAAGCTTATTAATCTTGTTACTGAATATAGCACTTCTTAAAAAATAATATTTCAATGCTAAATTCAAAGATCAATCATCCATTCCAGAGACATCCAAATACACACTGAGACATCAGGATTATTTTAGCATCTAAAGCAGAAAACATCACTATGTTCTCATGCAGTACACTGTCTGCTAAATAAAATGTGAACAACCTGCCAGGTACACAGCGCAGCTAGGAATTGCACCCTCTGTAATTCTGCGCTGTTACTAAACCTAAGTTGCAATTTTTTAAAATGAAGAAAACCACCAATGTGAAAAAATGACATTTTCACGTTCATCCATGCTTCCCATAGTGAGTGATACCATAGATGATTATTAGATGACAAAACATTTTCCACCTACCATTACTACAGCTTTTCTGCCCCTTCTATGAAAGGGTAATGATTATGACTTTCATTTTTCAGACCTTCAGCTCAACGTTTTTTCTGGTCTTTCTCGTAGACTGAACTCTCTCTCATAGCACAGACCTCATGAAAAACCATCTCTAGAAGGCACAAGTCCTCTGTGCACTTAACGTAGAGGTGGACACACATGGCTTTCAGGTACCGCAGTGACTTGGAGGGTCTAAACTCCACCTGTGCGCCTTTGTCTCTCGCTCTCTGGGCACTTCTTGGCATTTTTGAAGGCTCAGGGCCAGCCATGGGGAACCGCCAGCCACACAGACCAGAGGGAGATTCAGGCTGTCACCATCCAACAGGCCGAGCACGATGACGCTGACATACAGTGACAAACCAGAGATTACCTCCCCTGTTGCAGCCTAGCCACCGAGCGGAAAGCATAGAGGGCCTGTTAGCATTGCCGTAAGGGACTCATAAAAAACCAGTCCCTGCTACACGTGGGATTCAATATCTAGCAAAATAGACTTTCATATGCAAAGCTCCGTTCTGCACAGAGGAACGAGTGAACTTTTCTCTTCCCCCTTCAGCAAAAGCCCTCTCTCATTCTAATGAGGAAGGCAACCAACCTGCCCCGCAGAAGAGCTCTGTGAAAGTGTTGAAAGTGTTTTTATTTTGTTTCTGAGGGCATTAGCACTGCAGGTCAGAGTTGAAACTCATGTCGTTTGAGGGGACAGCAGTGGCACAATGCTTCCACGCAGCGACCTGGGTATTTCCAACTTCAGGGCAGCAGAAACCCCTGATGCTTGGCATGGTCCAGCACACTGCAGTGGGGCAAGAGGGGCGGAGGAGACTTTTTAAAATGATTGATAGCAGAATCCCACAGGGACAATTAAGCAGGATCAGGGGGTGGGGGGAGGTGGTGATTTTCAGCTGAGGAAAGCTGCACATCAGCACAGCCGTGCTGCAGTTCTGCGATGAACCCCAGCAAGGGGGGATTCCTCCTGGCCCATCACTGCTCCACGCCGCTGGAGCCAGTGGGGTCATTCGCAGGGACGGCACCTTACGCCCGCACGCGTGCTCACACAGCCCAGTCAGGCTGCTAACCCCAGAGGCTGTGCCCCCCACTTACTGGTGTGGGCTTAAGGGCCTAAGATGCAAACCACCAGGTGCACAGGTGCCCACCATCAGCACCCATCAGACCAGGGCCCTGGGACAAACACAGCACGTAACCAGGTGCCGCGAAGCATCCTCAGGCCCGGAATAGCACGGGGAGAATTTTCGCCGTGGTCATGGTCCTTGTATCACCTTGGCTGAATGGAAGGACAAGTTTTGGAAAGCTTAGAAAGAAAAACTACAGTCTGTCAAGTCTTCGTTGTTCGGTGACCCAGTCAGCCTAACATTGTACGTACGCCATGCTGTTGCAAACAAGATGGAACCGTAAACGTTTGCTATTCCTGATTCCTTTGGTGTTCCCGTATTCATCAATCATGGCATAGAATACCTCATAAAAGGAAGCTATCACTATTCATGTGCCTTCTCCTAAATTAATAGCTTATAATTAATTATAGGCCTTTATTGTTTGACTGTTCTAGTGTTGAGCAACAGATCTCTTTTTTGCATCAAAATCTGTTTCTGTTAAAAAAGGAAAAACTGGCATGGTTAGATGTAGGGGTTTAATCTATAAAATGATGTATTTCTTACTCAACTTTAAAAACAAACAGTAGTAAAAAGCGACGCATAGCACCAGCCACTCTGCAAACAGAAGAAAGCAAATAAATCTCAATCTTCTGTTGATTTTTACCAGCACGTCTCTGCTGCCCTGGTTTCTTAGAGCACGGCTCAGCCTCCTAATGGTTTGGTGCAGGCTTTTTCTGGTCAGCACAAACTTCCAGAGCTAACTTCCTCGTTGCTGAAAGAATGCAGGAAGGCAGCAGGTGCGCGCAGGCTTGAGAGACAATGAAAGGTGGCGGCGGGGGAGCAACGTTTTCCGCCTGTGAGGAGTCAGTTTAACTAAGAGCCGATAAACAACCAGACAACACCACTGCCAAAGATACATTACGCTGTCAAACTTGCTCGCCGGTAAGACCGCTTTCCTGTACGCGTGCCTGTGCGTTCCCCGTATCCCCATACACGCGCCTTGCAATTCCATCAGGCACTTGTACCAGGCTGAAGGAGGCTTCCGCGCCTCCCTTCTCCGGACCTGCAGCCACACAGGCAGTGCCTTCACGCAATGATTTCTTACGAGAGACATCGCATCCGCCCTCCCGCGCAGTGCCCGTTCCCGAACGGTTAACCAGCGGTGGGCGAGCACCCGAACTATTTAAGCACTTCAAACTCTGCCGCAGGTAGCTCAGCGCCGTGGCTTACGGCATCCTCCAGCAGCAGCAGCAGCAGCGACTTCTCGCAAGAGCACGAAAAGCGCCAGGCATCGCCGGGAAAAATGAAGGGCTTTCGCCGGAACGACAACCAGCCGGCCCGGCAGAGCCTGCAGCTCGGGCTCACCCCCACCCCGACCCCACCTTGCTCCGCCGCGCGCCTCCCCCTCCCCGAAACCCGCTTCTACCCCAAGCTCTTCCGCGGGGATCGCTGCCTCCGCGCT
>NW_008825071.1:8928020-8930197 GCF_000699105.1 Pygoscelis adeliae
GCACCGGCTTAGGGGTACCGGGCTTACCGTGCGCCAGGTGAGCTCGGTGCAACCAAGTACGCGCCGAAAGTCACAGCTAAAACTAGTTTGCCTGACCCGGCCTCTTGCCAGAAGCATTAACTTCTCCGACACCTGCAGGGCCGAGGTGCCAGTTCCAACTGTCCCAAGCAGAGGAGAGCTTGGAGTTTCGCTACCAGAACTGTTGTAAGAAGTTGGTTGGTTTTTTTAACACAGATATGTTTTTTTCGGTCATTGCTCTTAGAAGCACTAATGTTTTTAATGGAGAATTACCAAGCATTCAGCCTGTGGTTCACGTTGCTGGAAACTAAGATGCGTGTGATTTGGGGAAATAGTGACTTTTCCTTGATAGGGGAAAAAAAAAAAGAAAAAGGAGTAGGAGTTTTAACTGATATGTTTAGCTTGGAAATGAAATATGGCCATTAAAAAGGTACTTCTGCCAAGATCATCTATCTGCAGAAGGAGCGTTCTTACCCTTGCCTGGACAATGTAGTATTGTGTTGCAAGGAGAACTCGGGCAATGTTGCAAAGCTTTCTGTTCGGCTCGCACTGCTGACGTGCTTAGAACCTGAAATACCCCAAAGGTTTTTCGTGGGCTCAGTTTCAGGCTTTTTAATAGGCTCATCATTTTTCTCTTCTTCAAATAATTGCCAACTGTGGTAGCTGAAACTGTAGTAGTGGCTTAAAACAGTGGTGTGACGTGTTCAAAGTGTCCCGCTTATGCTGTGCAAGTGAGTGCTGTGCTGGAAAACCCATGCAAAGATTGTTCAGTAGGGAAGGAGTTTTTACAGCAACGACGTTCTCTTAATAGTATTAAGTGGTGCCAGTTTGGATGTATAAAAATATATATAATACATACATACATGCACACACATACTTTAAGTAGGGAGAGTAAGCCGTTTGGAAGGACTGGGTAGCCATGCATAAGACTTCCTAACATTTTCCATTAGAAGTCCCTCTTTCCAGTTGTTTAAAATTTGCCGGCCTGAAACCATCTGGATGGAACTTTCCATGGGCTGTGTCCGCCACAAGCGGGCTGCTTGTTGAGCTTCAGCTAAAACCATTGACCTGCTTTTCAGAACAGAATAGAAGTGATTTATTACATGCACACAACAAATACTCTCGAAGCTTTTTCACAGTGGAAATCTTGTACCTCTGGGATGGTGACTTCAAGTTTAGATGTGGTAGTTGTCCTGGAATCAAGGAAATGCCTTTCATTGTCTTTGTGAAACTACTCAAGAGCGACCAACTGCCAGAGTTCTGGGGCAAAAAAGGACACATAATCCATGTGGAGACTCAGGAGGTCAGTATTTAGCGTCTCTGAAGACCATAAACATTCTTCAGCCCTTCACATTTCCTCCATGTGACTGGACTCCATCTATTTCTGCCACTACAGGGGCAGAGTGGGATATCATGGGGCTCCAGGCACAGGAACTGAGAAGAGCGTGCCTGTCTCTCTATAGTCAGTACTCAGCCATCTGGGCTTTGTGTGGTGGTGGAAACAGCTGCTCCGGAAAACAGCTGGAAGGAGAAAAAGACAGATGGAGAAAGCCAGGAGCAAGAGCACAAGGAGGAAAATGGCGATTCTGAAGTGCGTTAGCACAAGAAGCCAGGTGAAGGGAACTAGAGCAAAGTTGGCTACAGATACAAAGGAACAGAAGCAAAGGGAGCTATGGTTAGGAGGACAGAATTGGTGAGGGAGGTGTGTCAGCAAGAAGGGGGTGGGACAGAAGTTCGAGAAGAAAGGCAAGATGGTATTAGGATGAAAGCACTGGGGAGAGAGATGAGAGAAGCTGAGAGTGGGAAGAGGGGATGAAAGAAAACTGGAATTATTATTAGAAGAATTATTATTATTGAAAACTACTATTCCTGAATTTCAGTGTTCCTTTTCTTGTTTAGCTAGTATGTCTGAAACACATAAGCAAAATACTGTCGGCTCTACAGCTCACAGTCATGGAAGGCTGGTACAATCTGAAAAGAAGGAGAAGGTAGATTCTGCCTCCAAACCTGAGCTGTCACCAGGAGAGCTTGGTTTGATGTCTCCTCAACGCAGTCTTTGGTGCACCTCCTTCTGGGGGAGCTTTACTAGTTCGGTGTCATGGTTTAACCTCAGTCGGCAACTGAGCACCACACAGCTGCTCGCTCACTCCTCCCCCCCC
>NW_008825071.1:8930328-8942717 GCF_000699105.1 Pygoscelis adeliae
GTGCAATGGCCCCCCCCCCGCTGCCTCATCCCCAGCCAGCCCCCAAGCAGCGGCACCCCCCAGCCAGCTTTCCCCCAGTTTATGTACTGAGCATGACGTCACGTGGTATGGAATGTCCCTTTGGCCAGTTTGGGTCAGCTGTCCTGGCTGTGCCCCCTCCCAGCTTCTTGTGCACCTCCAGCCTTCTGGGTTGGTAGAGCATGGGAAGCTGGAAAGTCCTTGGCTAGTGTAAGCACTGCTTAGCAACAACTAAAACGTCAGTGCCTTATCAACTTTGTTCTCACCCTACATCCAAAACACAGCACCGTACCAGCTACTAGGAAGAAAATTAACTCTATCCCTGCCGAAACCAGGACACTTGGTTACAGGGTAGTGCAGATGTGTGGAGCCAGCAGTGCAGTGCCAGTCACATTGTGCAGAGCCTGTGCCCCTGGAGAGGGAAGCCCTGCTATAAGAGACACTTGAACTGGCATCACATGGAGCCAAGGGACATTCAACAGGGCTAAATCCAAGTGAGCACACTCCTGGACCCAAAACCAGCTCAGCAAAGGTACATTCACGATACACTGCACTTAGACTAAAAAGCTCTTCTACACTCAAATGAGCTTGAATGGACCAAGCTTGAGTATCTTTGTACCACTGCCGCATTGGATTTATAAACTAACTTGCACGTGGAAATTGCATGTCACTGTCTGCCACCCCCTTCTCTACTGGCAGGACCACCTACAAGGTGTAAAAGTAGACATAAGCAGTCAGACCAAAAGGTTATTTAGATCTCAGGTCTCTGACAGTGACAATTGTGGATGCTTAGACAAGGTATACAAGAAACATGGCACATACAGAGCAATACTTTTACTTTGTACTCTCCCAGCTTCTAGCCATCAGGACTTCCCAAGATGGAAATTTCATCTGGAATATCATGTTTAATAGCCACTGATGGGCCTGTGTTACATGTCTAATATTTTTTGAATTCACTTATATTTTTGACCTCTGCAGTATCCCGTGAGTTCCGCTATTTAATTACGTGCTGTATGAAAAAGTACTTCCTTTGGTTTGTTTTAAAGCAGCTGCCTTGTAATTTCATTGGGTGCTGTCTTGTTCTTGTGCTGTGAGAAATAAGTGAGTAATCATTGCTTAATCACCTCCCCCATGCTAATCATAACTTTATATATCCTGAGTTGTCTCTTGTCCTCACTGAGGAGTCTAGCTAATCTCTCATTATATAGAAGTTATTGATGTCTTTGTTCTTTTCACTCTTTTCTGTACCTATTTTTGGAAGGGAGAGGCTATAGATTTATGTGGTTACATAATGTTTTGTTCTATATTCCTTTACCAAGAATTCCTAACATCATCCCCAGTGACTTCAAAGTCTGTTTTCTCAAAGGTAATAGGTAATTTAGAGCCTAACAAGTGTATGTATAATCAAGAGTTGCTTTTTCCTGTTTACATTTATCAATATTAAATGTTAACAGTCTTTAAATTGCCCCACAATAGAACATCGTGAAATCTGTTGCAACTCTATAATCAAGCTTTGATTATCCTGAATTATTTCACATCCTTACTAACTTTGTCTTCTCATCTCCTTTTCCAAAAACATAATGTGTTCAACAGGACAGATTCCTTTGTATCAGTTTCCAACTCAACATTTATTCTCATCCTCTATTTATTTACTTTTAAACAGCTATTAATCCAGGAGGGAGTAGTCCCTACTATTCTGTGATTATTTAATTCCTGTAGGTGAGAAACCTTACCCCAACAGTCTGGAAATACAAATATACTTTCTTGAAAGGATCACCCTTAGTGTTCAAAGAACACTAATGGATTTGTGATGTGTAACTTCTGTACAATGGCTATAATTTCCCCATTATATCATAGTTACCTGGTTGTCTACTCATTTCATCGTTTGCTCTACAGTTTCTACCAGTTGCGTATGGAAGAGAGTGCCGCTCTGTGATTCTCTGACCCTGCCTGATTGATACGGTTCCATACAATGAGTGCTACCCTTCAGTGGAAATATTTTGTTTTAGGGTTTAAACAGTAAAAGGCGATTCACTGCACAACATGGAGAAGTTGCAAAGACAGTCACGTAATAGTTGGGAAATGCAGGGATGAAGGTTGCCAGTGTAGCACCCAAGCACAGTGTAGCGACACTGTAAGACACCTAAATGATCTCATCAATAGAATCATAGAATCATAGAATCATTAAGGTTGGAAGAGACCTCCAAGATCATCGAGTCCAACCGTCTATATTTATAGAAATGTTAGTCTGCCACTAAAAAATCCCTTTTATCTTTGCACAGGTGTTTTTGACTCTGGCCCTGCAAACACTAGTTTTGGAAGAATCCAGAAAAGGTTAGAAAAAGTGGTAGCAGGGGGAGAAACCAAGAATTTGATTCTGCAGTTAAGGAAATAATGATGTGAAAGTGCCCTAAGGCGTCTTACGTGGGTGAATGAAACTCACCAGAGGTGAGCTAGAAATGACTCCTGTGTTTTGCTTCAGAATGAAGGGGAATGGGTTTGGTTTCAAATCTGATTCCTTTTGACATTGGAAACTCAGGCATAGGGACCGTGGTGGCCTGTGGATGAACTACAGATACACGATATTGCAAGAAACAAAGCTGAGCAACCGAGGGAGAAAGTGGTTGGGTATTTTTTTCTAGGTAAAGTTGTAGCACTGATGGCCTTCACTGTTATCAAAAGAGAACGTTACCTGCTCATTTACCCTTTTTCAGAGATCATGATATAATGATTTTTAATATTTTCAAATAATAGTGAATTAGAATCAGGATCTATTGATGTAAAATTAAAGACAACAGAAGAAATGAACAGAGGTTTACTTATCCTTTATAGCTTGTGATTCATTCTACCAACATGAGGCCAGGAAAAGAAACTAGGCTGCAAAAGTATCTCAAGTCTGGACACAGAAGGCCTCATGTTGGTAGAATGAGTTTCTTTTCCAGGAAAAGAACTTAGACTGCAAAAGGCAGGCACATGTAAATATAGAAGGATAGAAGTGTTCTTTTTTCCATTTACTAGTGAATTGAAAAGAAGATGGTTTATATTGGATCTTTTTGTCAGCTCTACTACTCTTCATTCACGAACATTTTGAGATGTAGAAGACTCTCTGTGTAATACAGCTTGACACTAAAAACCTGGAAGGGCATTTTGTGATTTACAAAATGAGAAATTTCAAAAATTGAAGTTTAATAAGAATTACTCATAACTAATATGAAAAAGGTAAAGGTTCATGGAAGCAGTTCAGGAATGCACATATGGAGATTTCAGTTCAACTACATTTAAGGAAATCAAGAGAAGGATCTTGTAAAGAAAACAGAAGATGTCCAGGAGTATTGAAATAATGTTTTATATTAAAAAACTATTTAAATAACGATGTTTGTATTCTTACGAAAGGATTTTCAGAACAGTCATGTAAAGGCAAATTGTAGTGCATGGAAGTTTTTGACAGCAATGCTCCTTCAAAATTCCAGGTTTAACTTTACTAGGAACCATCATTGTATCCAGCATAACTCTTCTAACCTATGTCAGATGAAAACAGAACACAAAGATAATTTAATATAGCATGACTTTTGCATTGTACTTCACTGGCAACATTGTTTATCATCCTAGTCTTCACAGTGCAAGTACCTTAGAGTTTGTTCTCTTCTACCATCTAGAGGGGAAACTGTACAACGCAGAGAAAAGTCATTTTAACTTGGCCAGAAAGTTAGAGAAATAGTTCCAATTCCTTCTATTGTTTTTATTTAGAAAAAAAAAAAAATAGAGGAAATTGTTGATAGTGTTTCCATGAGGGTTAGTCAATTTATAGTGTCAATCAAGAGACAAGATTTTTTTTCTTTAAATATTGTTTTCCAGAAATCCTTTTTGCACCAAATATAATAGGTGGGGAAAAAAAGATGTTGAAGCCAGTCAAGACTTACAGTTAGTGGAAAGCTATTCTGGTGTTTTTAAAGCTGTAGGTGTAACATTACAATTTTATATAAAGAAAAATTAAACTTGTATAAGCAAACAAGCCCTTTCAATTGTAGTTAAAAATCTTGTGGAAAAGATTGAATTACATTGCAGGAATCATTCAGTACTGGTGCATGGATTTAGAGAGCCAAGATCTACAAAGTTTTTTGTCCACTAATGCTATCAAATAACACTGTTAGCTAAACGCACTGCTCCACAGCATGTATAGCCTGAATGAGATATCTAGTAACACTAGTGTTAACTGAACACTTTGTCCTACAGTACACTGTTCAAGAGGTCTAATTGTGTGTACTACTATTCTAGTTGTGGATAGTCATGACTTTTTCAAATGATGTCCAAAGGAAAAAAGAAAAAAAGAGGGATAAGTATGATTTGAAGCTGATGAGTGTTATTTAAGATGAGCCATGTATTAATTATGTAACTACAAGAAATTCTGGATTGTAAAGATTTTCTAATCTATTTGTTTGATAGGAATTGCCCTTTGCTATTTTAAATTGGTGCTTCACTATTCTATTTGAGTGAATACCTGTAGAGATGTAGTCAATAGGTGCTCAGCTAAAATCTCATCCAGGCCCTCATTGTCTCTTGTTTTGATTACTGAAACATTTTTTTCCTGCAGCATTGGTAAATTTACCCTTGTCTGATCAGAATGCTACTGCAAAGTGTATTTCTCAAACTCACCTCTTCGAACATGTCACTCCTATTTTTGCGTATTCTGTTGTGCTCCATCTTGTGTCATTCTTACTTTTCTAGGTTCCCCATTGTCTACCTGTCCACCCCAAGACAAACATTAGCCCTTATATTAGATTTTCAAACAAGCACTCCTAAATTTTCTTCTGAACTTGCCCTTTTACGATTAGGAGTTGACCCCAGTAAACATGCAAGATTAATATACTATCCTCTTTTTAATTACATCTTAAAACTTTTTTTTCTTATTGTTTCAAGGGGGGGGGGAAACCACTTTTCTACTGAAAGCTTGTCAACAGAGAGTTGTTACGCTGAGATCACAGCATATTCACTTCTTAGTGCTGTCTTATTGTTTCCTTGGCCTCCTATGCCAGCTGGTCTATATCCAGCTTTGAATCCTGCCTCCTACTTAGATCATTAGCCCCTTCAGCCGGGGCCACCTGCTTTATTCTGTGCTTGTGTAACATCCAACAAAATAGGGTCTTCCCCCATGAATACAGCTGCTTGGCGCAGTGATAATAAACATAATAAATGTATTACTGCTGTGATTATTATTATGAGTATAGTATTTATATCCATGGGTGAAAGGACTGAATTCAACGCCCAGTAAGCTCCACCAGAAAGAACATGACCCAGTTAACAATGAGACCTTTAAGTGTATTTTCATCACTGGCAAAGGCAGGACCCCTGCTGGCTGATCTGTAAAACATTGATGATGTTTGTTTTAAAGGCAGCCACTTAACAGACCCTCCTGGGTGTATCAGTTCGTGTTGCTGCCTCACGCCAGGATCAACAAAGAAAGGTTGTGGATACTACAAGGAAGAGAAACTGAGACCTTCACCTTCAAAGTCTCCTGTCAGTCACATCTGTCAGCAGATATTTTATAAACTTACCGTGGATGTTGGCACACCTTCTGGCTGTCCCGTAAGTGCGAGGCTACTTCTGTAGGAAAAAGGAGACCTGGTTAAGGAAAAAAATTTAGATGAAGTTGAGCACTGTCTGCTTTAGCAGCTGCTCAGAGAGAGTATTAAGAGACCGTGTGTGAACAAATTCCAGGTTTCTTAGCAGCACAGGAAAATAATAAAAAAAAAAAAAATCATCTGCCCTACTATAAAGCTGGGCATCCAAATAATTGTTTAGTTTTATTAGCAGTCCAACTAGACCAATCTCATCACACACGGCATGCGTTTCCCACAAGGCTAAGATGGTGCGGATGCCTAGAAAACTGGGCCTCCCAAGTGCCATCAGAACGGTGCAACAGAAGAGTACACAAAGATTATTTGCACTGAGGGGTTTGATGTTACATGGATAACATGATCCCATGTATTGAAAAGACGTTTGAATATTACCCTGCGTGTCTCAGTCCTACCATTTAGCTCCCCTTTCAGAAGTCAGCTCAGTCATCGCTAGCAACAAAGGATTTTCTGCCCTTTGCCCAAGCTGGCAGAAATGTGCTGGACGTTGTTCACTGCATATTTTACTGGCTCATCTAAGAAATGGATTTATCAGCAGTGATGTAGTCTGCTAGATTAAGTCAAACTTTAACGATTTTCAGCAACAGTTGTCTTGTTCAAGTGATGACTCTGTTAGTTACTTTGGGGAATTTTGAAGTCCAGTGTGAAAGAAGTGATGGAAATGGCTGATGTAGCTGAAAATTCCACTCACACATCGCTGTCAGTAGAGATTCACTGGCTGTAAGGCCAGAAGTGACCCTGGTGGTCACAAAGTCTGAGCTAGTGGGATAGTATGATGAAGCTCCATTTTAGAAGGATTCAACTTTCCTTTTGTCTTCCTACTTCGCCTTTCTTTCCACTAAATCAGTTTTGGACTTCATTCAGAGAGTAAGTATATATTTTTTGATGCTTAATCTCAAACTAAGCTATAATGTGCTTCCCTTACATTTGAGGGGAAGTTTCTCAGTTTGTTTTACGTATTTTCTGTGTATCTATGTAAATGAAAAAATTCCCTACAAAAAGCTCTTACCTGACTGTACTGCAGAGGTGGCCAAGGCATCATGGACATCTGAACTCACAGAAACTCATTCTGTACATGTAGTAATGGTGCTTGTCTCAGAAGAGAAAATCAAAAGGTTCAGGGGTTAAAGACTGAAGAAAAAGTCTACTCTGATTAGGTAACATAAGCTTTTTGTAACAATTATTTCTTGTTCAGACTAGAGCCTAACTTTAAGAAAGGCAGGTACTCTAGCTCTTAGAATTTCTAGGGATAGAGAATAGTTATAATCCTAGCAAAGTTACTCTAATGGGTGCCCTGAGAGACAGAGAAGAGAAAATGAATACTTAATGTACAAGAAGGCCTGATTCTCCTCCCATGAACAGGTAAAATGGGCGTTATAACTTTGTAGTTTCTGTAACCAAAAACCTGATTATCTTGAAATCAGAAACCAACTCTGTTATTACTCTTCTTAAGAAGGAAACTCCAAATAAAAATTGCCACCCTAAAAATTTAAAATACACCACTACCTTCTCAGTATCATTTTTTTCACATGGGCAGTACCTGATGTTAACAGAAGGGTGCTGAAGCTGGTGATCTGTCATCTTCTGACAGGAAGACAGCTAGTCCTGGCAACCTTCTCTTTAGGTAGGTTGCAGTCCTCTCTGTAATGATAGAACCTTTCGCCTTGTTTTCCTTCAGCAGCATTTCTGAGGTGCAATTAGATCTGCTCCAGAGCCTCAGTTGAACACATGCCTAACGGGGGTCTGCTGTTTCCAGTCGGTTCCATAGGAATATTTTCTTTCCTCTACCCCACTGTTAGAATCCCTGGTCGGATACAGCCTTTCTTCATATGAGGTCATTACTTCTGTCACTACATGGGCAAAACGCCTTCTTCTGAATTGGATGACCCAATTACTGTGGTAACAGATGGGCCAGTGTACAATGCACTTGCCAGCTGACTGCTTGCAAACATGTTTTTAAACGGATATCATCATGATTTGCTACACAGAAACTGACAAATTGCATTCTACTTGACAGAGTATGATACAGATCTGCTATAGTGACAGCCTCCTGTACAGTTAATGAAAGATCTCCTTTTCCATCCTGTGCATAGCCAAGGTTGACAAAAAGGGTGGTCGCCTTTACATAGTTATTGAATCCTGTAGTTTCCATTGAAGTCTGCTGCTTGCCTGAGTTGTAAGGAAGCATTTAGACTTCTGATCTAACCTGAATTTATCTTCTCTAGCTAGGCTGCAGATAAGTCTTCTAGATTGCTGCCCTAGCTCACTACTGAGTGCCACTATGGGTGACATATATTCTAGCTATGTGGGTTTTTTCAAATGCCGCTACTGATTTTAGGGGCCTGGCCTGAGATTTTTAGGGAGAGCTCCCTGGTGCAGTGTAATGATTTTGGTTTAAATTCAAACCGTAGAGGATTGCAGTTTAAGTCTACCATGTAAACAGAGGGATGCATCCAAATGTTGTTTGTCTTGAAAAAGACAAAGAGTGGTTGCAGCTCCGTTGCTCCACTGTGTCTACCAACGCGAAGCATCTTCTCTGCACCCAGGCTGTGGGACCAGTGAAATGAAGAGGTAGTGGGACAGTATCTGAAAAAGAGCAATACTCAGAACTCCAGTCCCAAACCTCCATGTACGCAGGCGAAGCCCTCTCCTCAACCACTGCAGAGGAGCTTATTCAGTGACTGTGCTGTCATGGCCTGAGTCTCCCCACAAGGCACTCTGACTCCTGTGACGTGCAGAAGGAAACAATAGGGTGTGATAGAGAATTAATACTGCTGAAAGTATATTAACTCTGAGTGTCCCTGCTCAGCAGTCCCTGCTTCCCCTTTCCGTTGGACTTGCCAGCTTTTTCCACGTAGATTTGACGCTGGGGGAGGGAAGGAAAAGCAAAGCTATTTGTCCTCTCTGCATTGGCAAACCATAGCTTTGCACAGCGGCTTTTCCTCCTGCAAGGTTTTTCTGGGCGTGGGAGTGGAAGGTCAGGTTGGTAACAGCGTCCCAGAGTTTTACATTAGACTTTTGGAAGGCTAAAACCAGCCTGTGCTGTACAGGGTGGTAAAACATGACCTCATGTTGCAACTCCCATTCTAATTTGCCTCTGCTTAATTCAACTCAAGTTGAGCGTGCAGATAATTAAGAGCTGACTGCCTGCTAAAACTGTTCCTTTGGTTTCTCACACATGCTGGTATCATGAAATAAAAAAATTCTATCACAAAGTCCAAATTTGTTGCTTTAAGATCCCTGTAGATATAGCATCCATCTTCATTTTTGAATATGGCAAAGAGTGCAAAACACACAGATAATCCTAGTATTTCCAAGGGACGTAATGGAAAGAAAACAAGATGAAAACCACTAAATAATTAAAAGATTTGTTGTGACGTAAAGTTATTCCAGCTCACTAAGGATTCTAAACAAGTTGCGGATCCAAAAATCACACTGTTCCTAAAAGCGGGGTCCTTTCAGTAGGTACTAACTCTCTGTTGCATAACATACTCATTGCCACCTGCAAATTGCAAAAGTTTTACTGGGAGGAATAGTCCTTGTAGATAAACGAACCATCCTTTACCGCTGCAGGATGTAGAGTGAATAGTGACTAGCTTTCAAGTTCCTGGCACCGTCTTTGGGGTTCCTCAGCCTGAGAGGGCTGAGCCCAAACCCAGCTACTGCTTCATAGTTATGAGGAAACGCCAGCAATTGTTTCCTAAGTATGTGACTATACTTGAAGATTGTGTTTGGCTTACATTTTATACAGTGCAAAGTTCTGTAACTTAGGAAATAGCCTAAGTTATTTACTGCTGAAAAGTAAAACTGAACAGCTTTTAGCACTTGGAAGTTCATTTCTGAACTCAAGACAGTGAACAGGAAAAGCAAGAAACTACATACTTGAAAATACTTATTACTCCAAGTAAATATTTCAAGAGCCTATTTAACAGCTAAAGTGTAAAGAGGAAAGTCTATTGTAAATAGTTAGAAGTGGACGTTGTATGTTATACACGGTCAGGAGTGTAACAGTAGAAACTTCTAGATGGTTAGCAGGCATGCTGAGAAGCAAATAATTGACCAGCTGGGCTAATAACAAATAGAAATGGATTAGCTGTTTTTCAAAAGCTGTGCTAATTGTTTATTTTGACTCTATAAACTATGTGTATGTCTTTGGCCTAAGGAAACTTGAGAACCTTGAACTTCATGGAGGGCTCTGCTCTGTGTTTGATATATCAGAACAGATGAGGATAAAAGTTTTAACTTCTACTTTACTCCAGACTTACAATCGGAATTTACTCCAGATTTACAACCAGTCACATTCATCAACTGCTACTTAGGCTAAATTGTTTTTTTTTCCTCTCTAATACATTGATTTTTAGAATTAGATGGATACTTTATAAAAGACTTCTGTGAGAATACAGAATTGGCCAGGCAAAAGCTTCTTCACAATACTATCTGCATTTCAAATACTATTTTCATTGCCAGATAGCTCCATTTTGACATTGTCCCCTTGTAGCTTACAGTGAAACTGGCTCAGGACATTCCCTTATTAAGGCTTTTCTAGTCTTGAGAAACCACTCCATACTCGCAGAAATGGCTCCCAAATAATATGATGCTGAAGCCTGAATGTCATCACTAAGCATCTGATTTACAGCAGCTCCTTAAATATATGCCGAATAATATATTTTAAGAAAAAATCCCATATTAACAACAAAATGGACAGTATTCAAAGAAATGTTTAATAAATGGAAGATGGATGAAGAGATAGCAACCCAATGTAGAATAAAAAACCTAAGAAATAAAGGTCAATGAATTGCTGTTGACAGAAAGATACTTTTGTAGGGCCTTGTTAGTCTGACATCTTCATTATATTTGTGGTTATTATTAAATGAAGATAGTAAAATTGTTTCAAGGCTGTAAATATCACTTCCCATAACATTTGTGGACAACACAGATGTGCCTGATTAGAGTTACCTGAGCGGACAGGGCACTTGTACAGAGCAATCTGAGTCATTCTGGGATGACTTGGACCTTTTCAAACAATTTGAAGCCAAAAATACAATTGCACAAGAAACAGAGGCTCTGCCTACAGCATGGGAGGCTGCAGGCTGGACAGCAGTGACTCTGGGAGGAGCTGCAGGAGAGAGTAGCTGAACAAAGTCTCCAAGTGCAATGCTGAGAACTGGCACTGCTTGGAAAATAACGCAGAGAGAAATGGTAGGAAGGAGGGAGTTGAGAACTAAGACTACACTAGAAGTCTGCGTATTTATTTATATTCTTTAAAAGGGTGCTGAAAATGGGTGTTGATGCAGAAGAGAGCAGCAGCATTTATTACAGAGCTGTAGAAAATGCCTCATGAACGGAGACCTGAAAAACACAATCTGTTATAAAAACCAGGTTTGATTACAGTGTATAAGTATCTTTTGAAGAAGGAAATACTGAATGACCATAGGCTAACAGAAAAAAAAAAATTAAAGTAACAATCAGTAACTGGAAATCGGAGCCATGTACTTCGAAACAGACAGTAAGCTCAAATGATTGAGGAATAAATTCTCAAAAAAAGTGGGGAATGTTCCATCTCTTTTGATATTAAAATCACATTTTAATTTCTTTCCAGGAACTGCAGTTTAGTATTCTAATAAAACACAAGTCATTGGGTGAACTAGTAGGATATATCAGTGAAATTCAGGAGTCCATAATATCCTCCTAAATAGGGTGGCCACATTCAAGTGGTTTACCAGGAATGGTCCTGGGCCTGCAGCGACTCCTGAAATATGTCCAGAACTGTTTTGGGAGAACGGCAGTTAGTCTGGACCAAAACCATGCCAGCAACTGTTCTAATAATTTAAAAGTTTAAAAATAAAATAAAAGCCATGTCCAGAAGTGTTCCCTGATGCTCTTTAATTTCTTAGTAACACGTAAGTCTCTGGACAGATAACCTCACTTGAGATTTTTGCTTCTAGGCTTCTTTGTTTATTTCTCTCTCTCTTTCTTACAGAAAAAGGCACAAAATAGGCCATTTTTTAAATTCAGGCCTAGAGGAATTAAGGTGCAACACTACATGATTCATCAGCATGCAAAAATTAAGCTCTTCCTCAGCAAAACTGTAAGTTAGACAAAAATCAGGGGAAAGAATTACTCAGCAGAACAGTTTATGAGTACAAAACACTGAACTAACCCACTCACACACCTCGTCCTAGCTTCCTTGGGCCCACCTCCAGCCAACCACCCCTCCACAGGAAAGGAAGAAGAAGAAGAAGAAAAACCACCTCCCTTCTCAATGCCTTCCAACCCTTGCTTTCTAAACGTACCCTGCTCAGATGGTTAATGTTGCACACCTGGTGCCAAAAGATCTCAAGATATGCATCATCTAAACCTAAGTGGGTCTTGTTGAAACAAAAGATGAGGAAATATTGAAACTCAGAAACAGAGGACAATTTTTGTTCCTTAGCCTGCACCCCATTCCCTGCCTGTTAACAGCAGAGTTACTTCTGCTATTCCTTTCACTTACATCCCAATTTAAACTGTTAATGCTTGTACTTCAGTTTCATGTAACTAGTTATCTCTGTATGAAGGGTAACTTCATTTTAACATTGTCGGAGACTATCTTCAGATGCCTGGGAGTGAGCAGGTACAATAACAGTTTTAAGTTGTTGTTATAATTTCAATAAGCACAAGAAGAGGCTCTTTAAACAGACAGTCCTGCTGTAGACAAAGAACCTCAATGGCAGGCAGCAAGCTGTATTGCTCACCATT
>NW_008825071.1:8942748-8953987 GCF_000699105.1 Pygoscelis adeliae
ATCAGTATTCATTAATTACTCATTGACCTCATATTTGTACTAGCACAGCCGATTTTTTTTAACCTTAAATCACAATCAGCCTCAATAGGCACCACCAAGGAAACCCAGCTATTAAAAAAGCTTGACTGCACTTAGTTGTTAGGTTTGTAAGTATTTTCTCAGTAGCAATCCTTGCTTCCCTAAGTACACAATAATGTAAAACGATTGTAAACTGGTGGTGGGTGGAAAGGGATTCTGAGCAACAGTTGAGAAGACTTGGAGACTTGGATATGTATCTTTTTGTTTGTTGTTATTTTGCATGGGGGTTTTTTGGTTGGTGAGCAGGGCTTTATAAATTGGAAGAGAACAGAGAGTTGTCAGTGAACTGAGGAAGCGTGTGGGGGTAAGGTTATGACAAGTGCTTCTGGAAGAAAAACAAAATCTACAATTTGTTATTGGGGAGCTCATAATCAGGGGATTGTTCTTGCTGTCTGTCATGACACTTCCATTTCAGGATCACATCTGACTTGATCAAGTCAGGCAATAGTTCAGCTTCAAGCAGGAGACTGACCTGCATAACCACCACATGTCCTGGCAGCCTTCTCTGCTTCTGCAACTCTGCTGAGTTAACGCCAGTATCCTCCATCAGCAGCATGTGAACTTGTCAAGTACATGCACACGATGCTTGGCTCTTTGTTCTGCAGCATGGCACCCCTTCAGAGGCTTCTGGCAGTCCTTAGACCAAGAAAGCAATCTTCAGGCAGCACATTTTATAACACTCCTCAGGTTTTCTGTGTATTTCAGTAGTGCTGCCCCATTGGGTAAATCAGGAGTATGCCATTATCTTGCTGTCTTTGCTGCCCTTTACCTCAAAAATGAGATTTCTTGTATCTCTGAGAGATTGCATATTTGCCCATGGTGTTTCCTGGAATGCAAAGAGGCATAACATTTGATACAACATTGATGAAGTTGTTGACTAGTTCATGAAGATCTCACTAATCTCAGCGCAACAGTCTCCAAAGTTTCCAAGCTCCTAAGGTTTCCCATCTGTCTCACAAGCTTAGAAATGGCATACTGCAGAATCAGATGAATGTGAGATCTGAAGAAATCTGCTGTCTCCCAACTGATTTGCTGCCATCTCTTTCCCAGAAAGACAAGATCTTCCCAGATGAATCAGACATAAAAGTGAATTGAGGACCAAACCAAGAATGCATTTATACCCCAGCACAGCTAACTCCACTTGCATCATACATTTTCTGAAATTGAAATGCTAAATTTTTTATGAAAAACAGAGCACAAGCCTCTATTTTCTATTCTGCTAAGTTTGGAATTTAAATCTGAGACATGAATTATCTTTGTTCTGATTATAATAAGAAAGATATTTTACACAAAATTAAAATAAAAAAAGCTAGAATCAGAGAAGCATTTCCCTTCTGTTCACCTTGATAAATAATAATATGCTTTGCAAGTATGCTTTTTTTCTACAGCTACTCTCTTTAGTCTCAGAATATTGATATCTGGCTAATGAGGATTTTCATGGACTTGAATCTTTTTGTTTTTGTAAAAGATGCATAGCAAGACTGATCATTTTGAGAATTGAATCCTAAAATCTTTATGCATGACCAGATTGTGCTCAAACCTGGGGACATAGGGACCAGAAAACCTGACAAGAGGTTTTCCTTGTGGGCAAGGACTGCATCACAACTGACACTAGTCCCTACTAGAAGTACAGAGCAATTTACATTAGTGTCTTATCTCACAACTGTCCATTCCACAAACTTCATCATTTTCTAAGACTTTGACAGCCACATCATAGCACCCCCACTTTTGCATACGGAAGTTCTCCAGAGGAAGGGAGAAAGATTTGCTCATCTTTGTGATATTTCTCGGAGTCCCTCCCATCTCACCACTATCACTCACAACCTCAACAGCCAACTATTCCAACATTTATAATCCTTGTCCTTCCAACGGTACCCATGGAGTGCAATGACACTTGATTATAAAGAGACTACTTTTATTTTGAAGAGACAAAGACTGGTGAGATCAAAGCAAAGTCAACTGCAATGAAGTGGTGGCAGGAAATGGCATGGTTTGGTGGGAGGAGGTTCTGAGAAAGGCCAACCTAAGTAAATAATAAGAAAAGTAGGCAAATAGGACCTTGCCAAGGATAGGTGTGCATTAAAACTGAGATTAAGAGGCTGATCAACAGCTGCTCCTGTAGCTGTTTGTCACAGCTGCACCTGCAGCTGGTTCTTCCCTCGAGTTTGGGGGCAGATGGTATCACCCCTACACACATTTTATGCAGAAGACTCCTGGAGCATGGGACAATGCCAGCTGGTCTCTACTGTATCAGCTTTTACTGCCAGGTCTGAGGAAACTTGGATCTGCAGCTTCACTCCAACAAACCAAACACAGCCCAGAGCCACAGCAACAAGAGAAAGCATCAGCCCTGTTAAGACCCCTCTACAGTCAACACAGTACAGAGACTGCTGTTAGGAACATGCAGTGTTAAGCAGTTTGTCCAGCTGTGGTCCAGCCAAGAGGAAGCCTGTGTGGGGCTGTTGTGCAGATGGAGCAGAAGCTGTAAGGCCAAAGCTGCTGCTGAAGATCTCAAAGGTGGAAGGCCAGATCTCGTTGGTTGCAATTTTCTCTTTGACCACCAGACTCCACTGTCCTGCCTGGAATGTAGGCAGTTGTGACAGCCACGTCTTCACTGAACTCAGTGCTCCCAGCGTCCCACCTTGGAAACCAGGAGTGGTAAGAAAAGCCCAGAGGAATGGGAAGTAGTGTAGATCACCTGTTACGCAGAGGTGGATGAGGAACAATTGAAACATGGCAAAACAGCAAAAATTCAACTGGCCTCATTAACTGAACTCCTGCAAAGTACAATCAAGAAAAAGGCTGGAGTTTCTTGAACTCTTTGAGCTGGTGGCGTCTCAGCTCCCTTTTTTCCAGGCACCTGGATCATCCCTGCCTCCATGTTGTCCCCTCTGTTGTGCTGGCACAAAAAAATTCTGTGCAGCCCTGCAGTGAAAGAGATCAGGAACCAATACAAGCTAAGAGTAACCCAGCCCAAATAATAGTTGGCTTTAACTCAGAGTTCCCCAGCCACAAGCAAAGGGAGGGGTAGCACAGAAACAGGAACAAATGATAAGTGAGAGGCAGGACTGCTTCTTCTGGTGGCAGTGACAGCTTCTGCCTGCTCAAGTTGTGCATGCAACTACAGCCTAAGAGCAGAGGCTCTTAGGGTCAATGCTCAAACCTGAATCAGCTACGGATGATGTTGGAGCAATGTTGGATTGCTCTTCCTATACCCCACGTTCATGTGTCTCCAAAAGGTACCTAATTTGAACAGCTCTTGAAAACAGAAGGCCAGAAAACAGAAAACAGGAATTCCCCAAATGTCTTCATTAGCACCATGTTCTGTTAGAACCTAGCTGCTGACAGGGAAGGCAGAAGATAGTCCCACAGGGATAGTTCTAACCACATGTGGAAACCTTGGGCTCTTGCTAACATGGTTTCCACTGTAGTCTAAATAAAACGGGTGTCTGAAGCCTTTATATGCTGAAATAATATTCAAGCATTATTTGAAAGTATTATTATTTGTTGTAAATACTTCTGATGCCTCCAAAATGCATGCCTCGCAATTACACTCCTGTGATGATGAAGTATGAGATTTTGGACAAGCTGCCAGGTATCGGAGAAGTAAGGCCGTATTCCTGCAAAAGCTATATTGACAAAACAAACCAAAGAAAAATGCTTACTGATGCTATATCCAGGCATAATGAAGAGGAAGATAAGGATGAATATAACTCTACTTATAGAAACACACTGTGAGGTGAAAGGTGGATTTATTTAAGAAAAATTTTAAAAGCACCGTAAATGCCTCTTCACAAGGCACAGAAAAATCTAATTATGATCTCAAAGCAAACTTTACAAAAATTCTTGATGCAACAAGAGTTCATGAAATGTTAGGGAAGTTTGAAAGTGAAAGAGAAGGAAGAAAAGGATTTCCATCTCCAAAAATGGTAATGACTGTAGCTATCAAACCATAGATAATAGGAATTACGAAAAAATCTGGAATGAAACTTGTAATTTTGGTAGCACAGTATACTTTGCGCAACTCTGTACCTTTCTAAAAGAAAGGGCTGTTGGTTTTCTGGTTAATAAATAATAAATCTAGCCATTTTGCCAAAGCCTGTAAATAAAGAGTCGGTTCCAAAAGTCAGCACATTATGAGAAACAGCCTCGTGCATAGACTCTTTAGGCAAGCATTCAAAAAAGTAAATACAGCATGCGATTTATCTGATCTGGATGAATGTGGAAAAGAAACCTAACAAACCTGGATTGAATTAAGACATTCCACTAGTATAACTTTCCTACAACAAGACCACTAGTTAAAGAAGGATAAAGGAGACCTTGTGTACACAGAGATGAAAATCTTCTAGTTACAGAAGAGACAGTGCCCTAATAAAGTAGTCCTGCTCCTGTCTCCTCTAATAGGAGGTAATTTCGAGCTGGGTTGATGGAGGGGATATAAGCTGAGCACTGTGGTGCCTGTCTTGTAGGCCCTGACCCAGGGAAGGAAACAGTCCCCCAGCCAGTCAGCCATCAATATTCTTCCTCGCTCCCTGCCACCCGCCTAACCCCATCCTGGTGTAGCTGTGTGCTCAGCAGCCGTTGCTGTGCCACCTAGGGCAACCTATGGGTCTGAACCAAACACCCAAGCTCTTCCTATCCAGTGCATGGAGAGAAACAGGCACCTCAAAAAAAACCCCAAAATGAGCAGGAAGTTTCAGAGGGGTCCTTATTCCAGCTCTTCACAGCAAGTTACTTACTGAGCAGAAGCTGAAATTTTCCCTCCGTGTTTGCCCATGACAAGGGATATCGGAGGCCTCAGTTCAAATTTGTCTTCTGCCTGCTTTGGAAAATGGGTTTGAACATATATCTCTGTCCTAGGAGACTGTGCGGGCTGTGGGCACCCTCCAATGGAGCTGTTCCACTGCCAGCCGGACCACTGTCAGAACAACTCCTCAGCAAATGATTTCAAGTGATCGATCCAGAGACTGGATTGCAGCCCTTGCTCCAGTGAAGAAAACTGGAGAAAACTCCAGAAGATGAAACTGAAACAGATTCCTATCAGAATGCCCTGGAACTGCCTCTCACCCAAAAAGTCCCTAAATGACTTGCTCTTTAAAAAGAAAACCTTGAAGATAAAAATACACAAGAATGAACAAAACATACATTATCAATATTATATACCTGATCTTAATAACCTTTTGAAGCCAGTTCTTCTCCTGAAGTTGAAAGCATGTGAGGTTCAGGGCCTGCATGGATAGCTGTCCCACAGACTTCTGCATGCTCCAGAGGCCAGAAGCTGAGGCGAAGCAATCCCCTCTGGGTGCAGAGTCTCTTCACAAACAGTTGTTTAGGCTTGATCTTTTGGAAGGCAATCGGTTCAGTTATACAAAGGCTGAAAGAACTTAAAGATTGAAGGTCTGAGTAGTAGACTTAAGAGGGTTTGATGGCTTGAGAGCAGCTTTATTTTAGGTTGCTTTGTGTTTTAAATAGCCCTTGATCAAGATGAACAAGGATGCAATTGATGGCTGTGTGAGGACACGGTGCAGGAGGCTACTATGGACATTAACTCTTTATGTAAAGTTGGACTGAATTGACAAAAGGGATCGGAAAGGGCCATAGAGGAACAGACCCCATGTCTCTTCTCCCTCCTAGTGAAACCCCTTCCACTGGGCCATGTTCTCAGAGGGTGAGAGCTGTGAGGTGTGCTGTAATCCCACAAAAGGAAAGGCAGAAAGTTGCAACGGAAGGACCAACAGTCCAGCGAGTAGCTGATCCCCTAATCCTGCAATACACAGACACTTAAAGTCACCCTGTGATAACTAGCCTGCATAAGGTCAAGTACATGTTTCTGTCTTTCCATGATAGGGACGTAGCACCCTTCCATCTCCTCAAGCAGATAGTCAGACTCGACGCTCCTCGCTAAAATCCTCCCTAAGGCAGAACTATGCTGACATACAGAATTTATAATGCATGCATGATTTTTGTTGTATTTTCATAAGTATCATTTGCTGCAAACCAAAATTATATGTTTACCAATGTGTGTAGGTAGTGAAGTATAGAAATGGAAGACATTAGCAAGTTTATAGATATATACTGGAGTTTTTTTTAACATAAATACATGACTACATGCAAAGAATTGAGATTCTTATGGAGTATCAGCAGACTGTGATGACCTTGCCAACAGTTAAAAAAAAAAAAATCATTAACCCTGAAAAATAAACTCATATGAACCAAGCAATCATTTCTCCACCACAAAGGTCTTTTGATAAATAGGATTAGTGGATGTTACACAGGTATAAAGAGGAGATGCTACCAAACGATGCTGTGTTACTGTATGCCCTCGCTCTAGTTAGGTAGTCTGCTGCTTTCCCTGAAACCACTGAAATAGGAGGGATGGCTCATTGGTAAAAAGGGTTGTGCCCATGTCTATTTTTTTACAGCAAAGTGACATTTCAAGGTTGATGCCTTTTAAAAATTAAGGGATGATAGTCCTGTAAAAGTTTCCTCTTCCCCGGCACCGAGGTCAGGCTGACAGGCCTGTAGTTCCCCGGATCCTCCTTCCGGCCCTTCTTGTAGGTAGTCTGCTGCTTTCCCTGAAACCACTGAAATAGGAGGGATGGCTCATTGGTAAAAAGGGTTGTGCCCATGTCTATTTTTTTACAGCAAAGTGACATTTCAAGGTTGATGCCTTTTAAAAATTAAGGAATGATAGTCCCTGTAAAAGTTTCCAGAAACTGTTAAGTAAATGCACCCAGTAACTAGATCACATGCTTCTCATAGGTGTCATTTCACTCCTAAATTCTCAGATCACCTTCTTAGTTTACAGAATAAGGAAGTCAGTTTAGTTTGTTTAGTTTCATTTCTCTGTTTTTTAAAATTTGGTCTCTCTCCTAGAAAATATTATTATAATTCCTGTAAATTTTATAAGTGTAAATGTGGTTAATGAATTTGCCCAGGTTTTAGGCATTTACTTCACAAGGGTTCATTTTTTTTAGTTGGTTAGTTGGATGTTTGTTTTTAACTCTGAGTTCCAACTAAGAGGAAAAAGGGTCTAATGACATAAACTGTGTTCAAAGGTTGTGGACTCGCATTAGATTATTTCCAGTAACGTCCCAAATATCTAGCCCCCTGCACAAACGCAGAATCTGCTGTTACTTTACTGCAGCTCCATCATGGTTATTCTCAAATTGCTCTCCAGAAGGGATGCCTATATATTATTCTCTGGGAAGGTAGGCCTATACTTAAGGTTATCCAGCATTTCTCATTCTGAGACACAGGTTTTCAATCATCTGCCGCCTTCTAAAAGCCAAATCATTTGATCTGAAATTTCACAAAAATGATGGCCTCAGCCTGACATTTTTGGCCGGAACTATTAAACTACTTGAGAAACAAGGCAAAGGAACACAAGCTGTCTTTAAAAAATCTGGCAGGCTTTTCTTTGAAGCAAAGCCTTGAAATTTGGTCAAGGATAGCTCTAATACAGTTTTTCTGAAAATTATTTTTTTCTGAAAAGTGAGACATACTAAGCATCACAGCTTGCAATTGTTTAGCAGAGATTCACTAATGCTTAGTAGCTGGTTCAGAAGACGTCATCCTAAGATGGCAATCATGAGTGGAGGGAGCAAGGCAAAAAGTAGGATCACAACCCAGACTGGAAAAGAGCAGACTTTGGCTTTTTCAGGTATCTGCCTGGAAGAATCCCGTGGGAGATTGTCCTGGAGAGAAGAGGAGACCAGAAGATCAGTTGCTTTCCAGGGATGACCTCCTCCACACTAAAAATTGGTCCATCCCAACAAGCTGGAAATCAAGCAAAGGCAGCAAAAGGCTGGCATAGGTGAACAAGGAGCTCCTGACAAAACTCAAATGTAAGAAGGAAGCATGTAAGAGGTGGAAGCAGGGACAAGTGATCCGGCAATAATATGGAGATGCTGTCCAAGCATGCATGGGTGGGGTTAGGAAAGCCAAAGCCCACCTGAAGTTGAATCTGGAGAGGGATGCAAAAGGCAAGAAGAGGAGCTTCTCTAGGTACATCAACAGCAAAAGGAAGGTGAGGGAAAATGTGGGCCCACTGCTGAATGGGGAAAGGGACTTGGTGACAAAGGACATGGGAAAGGCTGAGGTACTGAATGCCTTCCTTGCCTCAGTCTTTACTGGTAAGATTTGCCTTCAGTAATCCCAGGTTCCTGTGAGACCAGTGGGAAGGTCTAGAGAAAGTAGGATTTACCCTAGGTAGAGGAGGATCAAGTTGGGGAAAATTTAAACAAACTGGACGTACACAAGTCCATGGGACCTGACGGGATGTACCCACGAGTGCTGAGGGAGCTGGCCAATGTCACTGTGAGACCACTCTTGATAATCTGTGAAAGGTCATGGCGACTGGGAGAGGTTCCTGACGACTAGAAGCAAGCAAATGTCAATCCTGTCTTCAAGAAGGGCAAGAAGGAGGACTGGGGAATTACAGATCTGTCAGCCTTCTCAGACCCTAAGAAGGTGATGGAACATGCTATCCTGGAAACCATTTCCAAGCACATGAAGGACAGGAAGGTGATCGGGAGTAGTCAGCTTGGATTTATGAAGACAAAGATATGCTTGACCAACCTGATAGCCTTCTACAATGAGATTGACTGGTTCAGTGGGTGATGTTTATCTTGACTTCAGTAAGGCTTTTGACAATGTCTCCTGTAACATCCTCATAGACAAATGGATGAAGTGTGGGCTATGTTAAGTGTACAGTGAAGTGGATTGAAAACTGGCTGAACTGTGTGGCCCAGAGGGTTCTCATCAACAGCACAAAGTCCAGCTGGAGGCCAGTCATTAATGATGTCTGGTAGGGGTCAATATTGGGGCCCACAGTGTTTAACATCTTCTTTAATCACCTGGATGATAGGATGTCACACTATCAGTGACAGCAGGAAGCACGTATCCCACCACTCTCAGTACTCCCGCCAGATGTCCATTTGCTGTCATGCAAGTTGTGTTCCAGATGTGTGATCACGAGCACATAATCCCATCCCTCCCTTCTCAACTCTTCCTGAGATGCTTGTGAAGTCAAGCTCCAAAATTTAAGAAACTGAGTTCTTAAAGGTTAATAATTAGGAAAGTGGTTTTTTGTACAATCTCAGTTCTGCCCCTTGCATGTATGCATAATGATGCAGTCTTTCGTTATGTGAACATTAGTCCTGCACAATTCTTATTCTGTATGAAGGATGGGCAGGTCTCATGTAGTAAGTAGCTGTTCAGTATTTTCTGTCCTTATGATTATTCCATATGTGGGGCTATACATTTGTTTACTGTCTATTTAAACCTTTCTTAGAGACAGTTTTTTTAACTCAGGAACTTTTTTTGCAGTCTTCATTTTTACATTGTCCAACATCTTCTTCATGGGAGAAGTCGCATTAGAATCCAGGTCTCCAAGGCAGCTTTTAACCATTTCAACATTGAGGCAAAGCTTAATCTCCGTTGTTGCTTCCATTACCTGCAACAACAGTCAGAATCCCAAAGAAAGCAATCCTCATCACCCATGTCCATCCATTTTCAGGACAAATGCAGCCTTTTCCCTAAATGACACTGCGTGGGTAAAATTGCATATCATCATACAGATAAAGACCACACTCACAAGGATAGTAGTATAGTACCATAGTACCATACTCACAGGGAAAGATAAATCGCAGCTGCACATCAGTCTTAATTATAGTGCCTCCTAAGCCTTTGAGTTCTGCAGTGTATTTTCTCTGGAATAGATAGCTGAATGATGACATCCCAGTAGGCAGCAAGTTTTTTTAAAGACCAACAGAGGTCCTTGGGCCTGAAATTAGCTTCTTTTATGTGGCTGTCTGTACACTTCTTATGTATGTTTTACTTTCCACTTTCTTTAGGTTCCTTCCATTAGCTCTAGCAAGTGAATTACATGTTTAATAGGTCTCGCTGCAAACTGAAATATCTGCCACAGAATTGTGTTTAAAGAAAAGAAAGCACACCTCTTCTCCTGCAGTGTTTTCTGCACAAGTCAGTTTATGGACAGCGAAGTTGCTTTTCAGATGAACGCCATGCTTTTCTCTTAAGGTTCTCCCAGTTCAGTTAAAGTGTCCTTCTGAGTGTAACAGGGTTTTGCTTGTTTCTTGAAAAATTTCAACCTTGTGCATTAAGCCAGACCCTTTTCCTTCACAATGAAAAACAACACACAAAGAAACAATATAGGATTTAACTGTTAATAGTTTAGCTTTACTTTATTTCAACCACTTGACTTACGCCCTTTACAGAGTAATGAGCTACTAGAAACTTAGATAATGAAAGAACCAATATATGAAAGTGAATTCTGAAGTATACTGTGCCTTGGCCTATGCACTGCCTCTTTTGCTCCGTTGGACTGTGTTTTGTTTCTCCTCCTGGGATCCCGGCTATTTCTACTGTATCTGCATGGCTCTTTTTATACTTTAGTCTTCCTCTGTTTTTCCTCTTTAAAGATCTGCTCTAAGGACTCTCTATTTTTGCTGTTGTCACTTCGCTATGTTTGTACCTTGTTTCTTTCTTTATTGCTTTACTTTCCTTATGATGTAACATCATGGCTCATGTTTCTTCTCTTCATCTTGCAGGATCCTTGATTATTTCCTTTTTTCCCCCCTTTTTTCTTTTTTTTATAGTGTTGTCTCTATCCACATTGTTTCCTAGAAGCCTTTTTTCCTCTCCTCTCTTTTCTGAAGAGTCCCCATTACTCCTTTCACAGCTGCCCACTGTTACCGTTCTTTCCTGTTATTTCCATTCCCTTTCCTCTAGGATATGCAAAAGCGATGTAGTGTCACCATTTCCATACATGGAAAAAAAAAAAATCTTTATTTTGAACTATAAGCAAGCTTACTGCCTGCCTGCTCACACATTTCTCTGTATCTGGACTTTTCCCTCCCCCTTCACCTGCTGTCCTCACTCGTCAGCTTCTGCCCTGCTTTGGCCCTCGGTTGTGCCCCAGCAACCTTCTCTCCTGCTACGGCAGCGAGTCCTGGCGTAGGGCACCCTCGCATGATGGGTAGTTAGCTGAAGATGGCAGAGACCATGGCAGAGGAAAACCCCAAAAGACGCTCCGGAAGAAGACTGACGATGAACTCTGCTGCAGGGAGAGATTCGTGTTTCTCCCCGCTTCCGCTGAGGATACGCCTAACCCGGCCGGCAAGGTGCTGCTATCCCT
>NW_008825071.1:8957537-8964244 GCF_000699105.1 Pygoscelis adeliae
CCCTGCCCGGGCAAAAGGGGTTTTTAACCCCCTCCCCTCCCCCCCCGCATCCAGTCGGTGATGGTCCAGGTATCAGATGCTGCTGTAATTCCGAAAATACTTTTGCAAGAGGTTGGGAGCGGCGTTTGCGTCTTCGTGCAGCTGGGAGACCGTGGGGATGGCAGGAGCTGCCTTTTGCGGGGGTTTTTGCAGGTGTTGGTTGCCGAGGTAGTGATGGAAGTTTCAAGGCTCGTCAAATCCCATCCAAAGCTTTTTTTTCTTTAAAATAAGTATCTTTGCTGTAAAAGATACTTGATTTTCCAGTGCTCCTGGTCTTCAGCATATCCTAATGGCGATGGGTGTCAAGCAGGCTGGCTCAAGTCGCTTTGTAAATATTTGGCTGTCCTATCCGAAGGTTTGATTCCTAGAAGGTGGTGTTAAGCAAATACAAAGAGGAGTATATGTAACGGGATGATTCTGGGAGAATAAGTGTACGGGTTTTCTCGGCTTTGTGGGCGGGATGTTGGTGTCATAGGGGACTCCTAAAATTTCTCCTTAATGGGTGCTACAGGACCATTAAATATGAATTTAGTGTATTTTTTTTGGTGTAGCATTCACCTCTCTAATGGGAGAAACTCCTGGCCATAAAAGTCTAGGAAGGCTTCTTTCCCCCTGAAAGGTTTGGAAGCAGGAAGGCAATTTTGGGCTCCGCCTGCAAAAAAGTCCCCACAAAAGTTGTTGCGAGTTTGTTGTTTACCCTCAGCCCCCATGTTTAGTTTGGGGAGAGACGTGGGATGGGGGAGGAAGAGTGGTCGGGCCGGCGGTATCTGTAGGCTCGGGCTGGCACCCTCCCAGGGTGATAAGCCATCCATGGCACGCGCCAGGAAAGGGGCTGCGCATCCTGCTCTGCCCTGACAGCCGTGCTCACGTGAGTGCCCCTCTTGGAGCCGCGCTGGTTTGCTGCAGACCCGTCTTTCGGGAAGCAAGGCTGAAGCGCCCTAGTGCTCTGCCTTGTCTTTCTGCTCCGCAAACCGCTTGGCAGGGAGCCGATCCAGCCCTTTCGCAGTTCTCCGGCTCCCACCTAGTTTTCCCCAAAACTCGCAGAGGGTTTTCTGGGACTGGGAGGCGAGGGTATTTTCCTGGTTGGCTCCTGGCTGAGCTGTTTTGAGAAACTGATATCGGAGACTGCTGAGAGGAGCAAGAAAATGCTGGGTAGTTGAGGCAGAAAGCTCAGGCGAGCAGCACCGATATAAATTTAGCGCTTGGTTAGTGGAGTTGCAAGTAGCGCATGGAGACAGAGACCCCCAGCTGAAAACAAGGCCCTGCTATGCAAAAGACTGTAGGGACAAGTCTAAACTTTGGCCAGCACACCTGCGCTGGTTAGGGTTATGAAAATACTCTATCTTTGCAGATGTAATGCACTGGCAACCTACCCATCACTTCCAAATATAAACTATGGTATGACTGGAAAAGAGTCAGTACAGCAGTACAGTTTAGGCTGTTCAGGGAGGTGTTTGACTATACCGGCAAACGAAAAAGTTTCTTTTGCCAAAGTAAGCTGCTTTCCCCCCTGGGAATTCATTAGTTACTTTATCTATGGTTGTGTAAGCGTAACCGTGCTGGAAAAGCCTTGAAAGGTGGCCTAGTCCATAACAACAGGCGGCTCCAGCCCCAGAGAGATCAGAGTTTGCACACTCCTCCATCTCCCAAGCAGGTGTTTCGATACTGTCCAAAACCTGTTCCTTGCTCTGTCGTGGCGGCTCCTGCGGCTGAGGGTTGCTAACCGGGCTTTGGTACGCTGGTGAGCCCAGGCTCTGGGAGGCTGTGACCCAGGCTGCCCACCCTTTCAACTTGAGGAGCTTTTTCACGATTCCTATGGAGTTAATAGAAGGTGTTACCGGGCAGATCTGAACCCCTGCCATGGCTTAAACGCAAGCGGTAATGAAGAATTAACCCTTGCAAAGCAACCATCAGCTTGTGCTGCTGGGGAAAGCCTGAGCCTCCAGAGATGGGGTCAGTGCTGCTGCGAGGGGCAGGCGGTCCTGCATCTTCCCCTGCCCTCCTGCGCCCTGCCGGGGGCTGGTGCCACTCCCCTTCTTCCCTTCTGGAAGCTCAGGCTTCCCAGGATGGAAAACTAACCCTGACCAAAAGAAATAAATAAAGGTTTTCTGCTGGGCAGGCAGGTTGAACCAGCTAACGGAAGGTCTGGTAAGTGCTAGGGACCACCAAGGGAAGGCGGTGGCCAGGGAGAGGGCACCGGGGTGGTCACACCGTGCTGTTTTGGTGGCAGTGAGCTTGTGAATCAACTCGGCTCCTCATGAAAACGTGGGAGAAATTAATGTTCAGCGAGGTACCCCAAAAGCGTTCTCACTGGTGTTGGCTTCTCGCTTGGTGTGAGAAAGTCACTACCATTTGCAAATCCCAGTACTTAAAAATGGGGCTGCTATAGAAGCAAGCTGCTCAAAATGTTTCTAATTCAAATAGAGGAGAATTTCTTACCGTCTTTGGGTTATAAAGATAAGCCTTTAAGAAGAAGGCCATTTTCTTAGCCATGAGAAAATGCTTAAATGGAGACACCACCCACATGTTAAGTCCTTTTTAAAAGGGGCTAAATCCTCTTAACAAGAATATCTTTAGAGAACTCCTGTGGCCTTTAGATGACATGAGCTGTGGAGAGGCTGGTTCGGCATACTTCAGAAGGGGGTGGGAGGATTTACATTTCCAAACTGAATACTTAGCACCTCGCTCATTTTTCTGGTAGTTTAGAAAGCACCTCTTCCTCCCTCCTTCTCAGCAAGTCACAGCTGGAAGGGGAGAAAAATGGGGTAACGCACAATCTTTCTCCTAGGTGTTAGGTAAAGGAGCAGGCCAAATAGGACATAAATACTGAACAAGGATTTAAGGTATGCGAGGAAAAACCTGTAAGTTGCATAAAAGAAGTGGGTAGTTAACTATTAGCTTTTCTTTATTTTGCAGGAATAAAAAGTTTTGTGTGTGTAGAAGACATGGGTGTCTTCATATTCAGAGCTGTTTTCATATTTCTTTGCCTGATAATTTGTGTTAATAGGAATGAATGCTAGCATGAGTCTGGGGCCTTTGCTTTTTGAATAGCATTTAAGGGAGTTTCTTTGGTTTAAATCCATCTCCTTCAGCGACAGACTGCTTCTGAGCCCAAGGAGGTACCACATGGTCCTTTGGCACAGCTGTCTGAGGAGAGTTCAAAGAGGTATAAGTCCTGATTGCTCTAACCATGCCAACAAGCACCTAGTGGAAAGCAGGTATCCTAATAAAAACGTACAGGAATAGCCTGTAGCTTGCTGACGGTGGCTTTGCTATCCTCACACAGAGTCCAGCTATGCTGGTGTGGCTCCATCTGCACCAGAACTACTGAAGTACAGTAGGTTTCTTTCCCCAAGATGATAAGGGCTTCTGGCAGGTTTCCATGAGCAGCTGAGCCACTCAAAGGCTTTACTGTTGCTGGAAGCAGTAGGCTTGCTTCTCCCTCACCATCTCCTCTGTAGCACCTCCTTCGCCCTACCCCTGGCCTGGTAGTGCTCTTCCCCTCTCTCTGTGCTTGGGGAGCATCCAGCTGTGCTGGTGGGTTGGTTTTCTGCTGCTTTAACAAGGTAAAATAGCTGGGTCTAATGAGCAATTAGGTCTGGTGTGTGGTAGATACCGGGCGTACGTGGCCTGAGATGAAGGAAGGAGACGGGAGCTTTCCCATGCAGTGGTGTTGAGGTGTTACATCAGCTCACCGAGCCTCGGTTTTCAGAAGTTGGTCTTGCCTGTTCTCACCATGAAGGCATCTTCCTTGTGCCACCAGCCTGCTTGCCAAAAGCTGGATATGGGTCACTTTAGGGCCAGTTTATTCTTCTGTAGAGGCTGCTTCAACTGATTGAGCAATTAAAGGCATTTTCTTTCCCCTCATTTTATTCCAGATATGTTGGTGCTGCTCTGTTAATTTTTACAGTGTGCTCATTTGTGAGTATGTGCAAACATTTAAAAAAAAATCTTTACATGTAGGAACCGTTGTATTTTGCAAGATGAAAGGTTCTCCTACTACTTCTGACTATGACTGGCAAACATTTGAGGAAGGAACACAAGAAGAGGGCTTGCACAGGACAGCCCTTCTGCTTGCTTTGAGAGAGTACTTCCTTGGTCAGGGGTTACAATGAGTTTTATAGCTACTAATGGCCTGTGATTTCTTTGCCTAATCCCTGCTTGAATCTAGTTGTAGTTCTGACCTTACGTAGCAACGAGTTCTATCTATGATTAATTATCTTGTATGGAAGAAAAAATAATTTTGTTTCTGCCCTCTTTTTTTCTTCTAGAACTTGCTGTCTATAGTGTTATTGGGTGGTCCTACATATTGCGGTAGGGGAAAATGATTTCCTCATGTTTCTCAACACGGTTTATGATACGTTATCTTCTGACCTCAGTTGTCTTTTCCAAGCTGAAGAGTGATAGACCCGTTTAATTTCTCCTGAAATTAAAGCCATTAATGTTAAAATAGAAGTGTCCTTTTTAGAAAAGAATCACATGGTTCTTGAAAACAAACATGTCTATTAGTTGTGAGTTTTCACTTGCCAGGCTTTTGGGGATTGGTGGCTTCAAAAGACGTTTTGAAGACATGGTGGACCCACTTTGCGGGCCCAGCAGGAGCCAGAGACTGTTTCAGAGCCAGCTTGTTTCACAAGGCCTTAACCCGGCCCCGGGTGGGAAACAGGAGGTGTGGAGCAGAGGGGCCAAGTGTGCCGACTGCCCTGGAAATGGCTCATTACCAAGCGTAGGTTGCAAAAAGGAAAACAACGTAGCACCGTTCCTCTTCGGAGCCCCTGTCCTGCCCAGGGCCCGTAGCTCTGGTGCGGCTGTGGGAGGGGAATTCAGCCCACCCCTCCTGCCCAGACCACCAAGCGGGGAATGGGGTGAGAAACGAAGCTGTGAGCTTTTCTTAGGAGCTTCAAGTATGACGCCTTTCAAACCTTCAGGCTTCACTTCTGAAGGTGGGTGCGGGGCTGATGGCCATGGCTCTGGTGGCAGGGTTGGTCCTGGTGCTGGTGTGGAGGGGTGGGAGGGTGGCTCAGGCTTTAATCCTGCCTTGTGGAGGAGCTGCCCGCTCAGGATGGGTTGGAGACCGTGACTTCAGTTCAGACGGGCTTCTTGCACCGATGGTGGTAACGTAGATCCAGCCATGCCCGGAGGGAGGCTTCAGCAGATGGAAAGCTGCTCTTGGTGTAACTAAATCTCCGGGTTTTACAGTCTCTGCAAATAATCTCATTTACAGCTGGCAGCACGGAATGTGTATATATGGTGGCAACTCTCCTCCTTACAAATGACGAAGTTGGACTTCAGGCTTTTGTTTTGGCTGGCAGAATTAATCACTTCCTGCATTATTTTTCGAGAGCAGAATTGTGTTTGCTGCTGCGGGGAGAAGAAACCCCCTTCATGTGTCCGGGGCAGTGGTGTGCAGTGGGAGCGAGGTACCTCCAGGACGGGGCTGTCGCAGTGCTTGAGGTGCTGCTGATGAAGTATTTGGACTCGGTTTCAATTCCAGTTCTGTCTTCTGTTTGAAGACAGACTTGGCAAAATTGCCCAATTTATCACATCTTTAAAAGGGAACTATTTCACTTCTGTTTTCCTCAAGTAAGTTGGTCCAAAACCACACTTGGAAGTGCTATGCCTGGCATGGGTGTCTCCTGAAGTACTACGCTGTCTGCTTGGATGGTGCCGCTAGTTGCTGGATCTCGTGGCATTCGTGGAGTTCTAAATGCCTTGTGGGCTCAGCGTGAGCTGTGGTAAATATTTCTGTCTGCAAGCCCTGTAAAGGGAGAAGACAAGAGTTTGACTAGATGTTGGTGAAGCCGGAGCATACTGAAAATGGCCTCTGCTATGTGGTAGGAGCGCTCTACTTCATGCATTCTAGCCTTCCTTTTATACATATATGAATACATTGCAAACGTGCTGGTAGTTGTTTGCAAGCTGAACTTGCCTAAGGTTAATGGTATGTGTTGTGCCTCTCCTGCCCTACTTATGAACGTGAACAGTTGTTCACCTGCTACAGTGTGCAAACTAACACGCTAGCTCTGTCACCACTGCACGTGTGTGCCCTGCAGCTTTCAGGCTTTTGCGCCAAAGGCCTTTTGCCTAGGACTAAGCTAGGAAGGAAAGGTGGAGCATTGAAGATCGCCTTTTCAGAATCAGTTGCCATCTCTTCTGCGACTGCGCTGAGTTATGTGGGCAAGTATGGCTCTTGTTTATTCCTACCTCTAGAAGTAAAACCAGTACCCTGTTTTGTCACTTCATTTAAGTAGGAGACTTAATTTGATCATCTGCATCTACTTTCAAGATTTCATCCAACTTGTATGTGGCTGCATCTGCCCAGAAGTGACCACTACCTAAGGCTGACGGTGTTTTCAGGTGCTCTACTTCAAGGGTCTAGGACCAGCTTTTTTTAGGAAGATATTGGGTGCTTCCTGTGATGTTCAGTTGCAATACCACAGACGTTGGGTCCTTGGTATCTCGAGCTTTATATGAACAAGCCGCTGTTAAAAGCAGAGGCTGCTATTACCTTGGCTTACAACAGGATTTTAGAGTCTCATCACGTAGACATTGCAAGCCACTAGTTTTTTTGCAAAGATCCATGAAAACTCATAGAAAACATGTAAACAACTATTTTTGGTAAAAATAAATTGTATTGGGAAACTGGATAACAAGAGGTGTCTGCTTAG
>NW_008825071.1:8964282-8967343 GCF_000699105.1 Pygoscelis adeliae
GGGGGGTGTGTGTGTGTTGGTTAATGTATGCATAGATGCTAGAAGTAATTTTCATTAATGAACTTCTTGAAAGACTTTCTCCTCTTTACAATGCTATTCTGGTTTTGTTTGGGGTTTTTTTTGGTTGGTGTACAGCTGTTGGTTCAAAGGTTGTTGCATATTGCATAACTTACTGCTAAAAAGCAGGGTGGGGGAAGAAGCTCACTGGCAAATTTCCTTCCTTGTTAATTAAGGTGACATTAAAAGTCTCTGGTTTAGAACTCAATGGTGGCTGTCACCATGCAGTGCAAGAGTTGAATTCTTATATATTGTGTCAGGCTTATCAATCCACTGTACTAGTTCTTTCTAAATATGACTTTCTCAATTTTGGTTCTACCCGTTAGTTATAAAATCTTACTAAAATTGGAGTGCAGTAACACATATAATTTTTTTCTGCAAGCCACTGAATCTGCACTGTAGGATTTAATGATTTTTACACATTTTGAAGTACAGATGTAATTTTAGAGTGAAACACTTCTCCGCAGAGTGAGTGTACTATGCTCTCTATAAAACTTAGCTTTCAAATCTGCCTTGCCTGTTGTTCAGAAACAAACTGGCATGCAGAATTGCTTACATCCCTCCTACCTAGACTCCCATTTAAGAGGTATCATCTGGCAAATTTCAGGTCTGGAAGTAAAAAAGTAACCTTTCGGCCCGGCATTTATATTAGTATGGTCCGTTGACAGTAGCCTTCTGGCTTTTTGGGTGCTACCACAGTGTAAGTAGGTAAGTATGTAAAACTATAAAATGATGTGCAGAAAGGGTCTCATCTTGTACCATACATGGAATGGTTGTTCCCATGTATCCGGTTGTCTACAGTGTACTGGAAAATACATGCTTTAAGGAGCAGGTCTGAAGGGTTTGCTGTGTTCTCTAACTGGGCTTTCCTTCACCCTCTGCTTGGGCTTTTTTAACATCTGCTGGTTTTAAGGTCATTTTTCCAACCAGAGGCGCTAGAAATGGAATTATATGGAATTACAAAGTCTTGAGTGATGCTAGTAACCTGACAGTGCCTTCAGTACTTGTTTTCTTGTGCTGCTAACTCTGGAATTAAATGGCAATTACCATGTATATATGCTGGTGTTATTTTGCCTTGCCAGCATCGTGTTTTTAGGCAGTGTTGGTCCCACACATTGACAGTCAGTTTTTTGTCCCTGTACAGTAAGCTAGTTCACACTTTGTCTAATGTCTTCGCATAGCGGGAATTGATGTTGGTTACAGCTCTCACAGAAGGCTTTTGTGTGGCGATATCTGAAAGCTGTCTTGTTGGAGCTTTTATCAAGGCTATTGCAATGAGGCCATTATCCCTGCTCGTGGTGAACATAGATATTCGCAGAAATTTTTATAATATTGCTTAGTAAGTGGCATGCTGGTAAAGAGCGACAATGCTGGAGTGGTACAGAAATAATACCCGAGGTGGCGGCCGTGCCGCGGCGGGGCGTTATCTGTCCTTGCAGACTGAGGATGGGTTGGGAAGGGAACCCTGTGTGGTGCAGACGGAGGGTGGTGATCAGGGCTATCGCAAGCACGAATAATCCTGGCCGTCGGCTCAGCAGAACAAAGTTTTACTTTTCATGGTAAGACTTTTATCGAGTGTCTCCAAGTAACCCAGATCCAAATTGCTGTATAATAGTTCTGCACCTCATTCTTTTTTTTTTTGGCTGCGCGGTATCTGTAGCCTAAAACCACCTCTTGGGAGTTATGTAAAACTGCCAGTCGGGTGAGAGGAAGCCGAAACTTCACAACTCTGCTGTAGTACTCTTTTCAAGCACAAACCTCTTGAGCTTCTTGAGAAGACAGCTTACTACTTGAGGTGGGGGTGGGGAGGGCTTTAAAAATTATAATAGCATTTTCACTGGCTGCTTTGTCTTGACAGTGGGTATTTCATTGGGTTTATTTTTTTCCCTCAGGAATTGGGGGTTAGAAAAAGCTCTTTTTGTAAAAGACAGTGTCCTGAAAGCATAAGCAAGTTGCTCATTTTCTTTCTCTGGTTCTTAATCGTAAGAGCTGCCTTGATGATTTTTTTTTCCCCACCTCAAATTAGCAGTTTATTTATAACATGCTAATGTTCTGCATGCCCATCAGTATTACTGTTCTGTCGTGCTGAGCTGAGAATTGTTCTCTCAAAAACTGACACCGTGAAGATGACATAAATGAACGTGGGAAATCGTATATGATAGAGAAAAATTCAGGTGGCTTTTGGTATGACTTTGGTTCACGTTTCTTTCTATAAAATCACTTCAATTTCCTTTTTGATTTCAATTGCTAGTCACATTTTTGTTGCTTGTTTTTATTTGTTACTTTAAAAAAAAAAAAATGCAGACCATTGCCTTTTGGCATCCTTGCTACCCTTTCATTCCTGTTGGCAAACTTCTCTGATCATCTTCTGCGTGTTACCACCAGCTGCTTTCTTGGATTGCAGGCAGGGGAGTAAGGAACTTCAGGGGGTATTTCTCCCTTCTCAGGGCCCTCGCAACAACCGCTTCACAACCAAGAGTCTGCAAGGCCCCTGCAGGAAGGCTCTTCCAGATCTAGAGGTTAGCAGCATCCCTCCTAGTGGTTCTCTGCTACAGCTGCTCTACAGAAAGACCAGGGAACATTCAAAGTCCAGACTGTGCGAAACAGGGTGTCTTGTGCACGGAGAAGGAAACGGCACAATAAAAACACATCCCATGAGTTGCTGCACTTGGAGCAGTGTGCTTTGTAGGTGTTTACAAGAAAGGTGGTAAAGAAAGGTGCAAGATCTTCTGGAGACCTCCAACAATGTTTGCCTGTGACCCATTCTCTAAAGATGCTGTTGCTGGCCTTGGGGCGCTGAAGTCTTTCACTTTTATTGTCTTGGTAACATCATGCTTTTGCTGAATATGTGGGAAGTGAATGCAACAGTAGTGAACAGGTTGCATGCTGTTGGATAGATGTTAAGCTTAGGTACAGCCATAAGGCCTTCTGTGGACAGAAATAAGTTAATACTTAAAGCTTTTTTGTGGTGTTTTTTTGGGAGGGAGGAGAAACACACTTTGCT
>NW_008825071.1:8967383-8984479 GCF_000699105.1 Pygoscelis adeliae
ATACTGACATATTTAATAAAAAAAAAAAAGAGAGAAAAGAAAAGCAAGCTTGTAGGCAGGCAAATTCCCCTTATTCAGAGAAAGCCATATGTTCAGGATACTATCCTTAGTGTGATTTATTTGCTTCAGAATTAGGAAAGAGGGTTGCTAGGAAAAGTGAGATGCATTCAATTCTTTCACCCTCTTAAAGAATTTTATAAGGGCGGCTACCATCTCCCTCCTTTCTCCCTCTTTCCCAGTCATGGAGAATAATCAATTTAGCAATAAGTCAGAGCAAGCAAAAATGTGATTGTTCTCATCTGCAATGCAGAGACTAAGACGGACTCTTTCTTTAAGGCCTAAATCGGCTATTTCTGCCTCAAAGTGAATCAGGAGTTATTGAATCATTTCATGTTTAGTAAGAAAGGATCTGAATTTCAGCCTTTTTGTTTTCCCCTTCACATTTGCCTAGTTCTTGTTTTCTTGACTACCCTTTAGCTCTTTCAATGGCCTCAGTGCCATTTTGAACACATTACCCTACTTCCTCCAAGGGGGGAGAAGCAGCAGCTGTACCAGGCAGGCATTATATCTGTTGCCAGTACTTCATTTGAAGTGGAGAAACGTGGCTTTCCCAGCCATTTGAAGAACTCAGTTGCCTCAGCATGCGAAGAGCAGCCCCCAAACTCTGCTCAACTGGCAACAGAGAAGGGAGGAATCTCCGTAAGACCTTGCAGGGAGAAAACTCCAGGTGTCTGTGAGATGCTATAGTATATCTAGCTAAAAATATCAGATACTTTGGCTTGCCTGTTGGTTTGTTCGATGGCGATGCCTTGTTGAAATGGAAAAAGCCAACAGATCTGGAACAGTTTTAAACTTCTTGAACTTTGCATAATAGTGCAATGACACAAGAGGGGTGGCATAAAGATCCCAGCAAACATACTTGCCCACCAGGGCAGCCCCGGCTCTTTCACTGGTTGTGCAAGCGTGGCATGCCTAGAAGATTAGGGACAGCCTGCCTGCCAGCAGCTGTAATGGTCCTGGAAGGCTTGCTTTCCTCCTGGAAGGCTTGCTTTCCTCCTGGAAAGCTGCTGTCAGATACTTTGTCTAGCTTCAGCCCCAGATGCTTTGGTTAGTGTTGCGCAAATCACACGAAAATGTATCTTCCCTTCTGCTGCAAAGTAATGCTGGACACCTTCTGCAAGTATTTCACCTCTCCATGGATGCCGGAGACAATGCTTTTTCTTTGCTCTGCCTCCTGTTTGAGTGCCTCTCCATGACTGCACAGGCTGTGGGGCGTGAGCCCCAGCATGGAGCAGGTACAGTGAATTTCCCAGCTAGAACCTTGAATTAAGAGTGTCTTGAATTAAGAGTGTGGGAAGGTACATGGTCCGCTCTTCTCTGAGGAAAAATGTGGAGTGTAACTTAGGTGTATTAGTCTGAACTCAGGTAGGCAGGCAGGTCGGGACTGATGCAGCAGCACACTTAGATGGGGAAGATCTTTGTGCACATGTCACTACAGGTCCACCTGTTTGTGCATCTGCACCCCACGCATGTAAGACTGGAATCTCTTGGATAGTAACGTTGATCAGGGCCATGACTAGTCGCTTCCTTGTTCTTGTGTGTAACTGCATAGTGGAGAAACATCAGCTTTCATTTAGCTTCCTATTGCTTTCAGAGGTACAGTTGAAACTTTGAACTTCTTAGGTCTACTTTGACTACCATCACATGGTTGTGGTATCCTGATACAATTTTTCTCTTCAGAAAAATGGTCCAAAAATCAGCATGCTTCATTGTCCATTTTGCAATGAGCTGATCCTTTTTTCAAGACAAACTTCGGAGCTTCTCTTGCTGTGAGGAACTGCATGTTCCAGCAGATGCTTGGAGTACCTGCGACTTTGGAGATTGTGGCTTTTTCAGACTTGCTTTCTGAGAGCCTCTGAGGGGACAAGTTGCTAGACCTGCTACTGGATCAGCCACCTGCATCTAGCATCTTGGCTATGGCTGAGATTGGACTATTGATCTTGGTGATGTGAGCTTACAATTGCAAAAGAACTGATGAAGGCTTTTGATTGCATGGACAGAAAGGCAGGACATGTACATATACAGCCTTGGGGCTTGTGAGGGCTGAGCAGAAGTCCTTCTCAGGAGCAGTGGAATGAGGCATGCACTGGGGATCCTGAGGAGCCGGGCTTCTGCTTCTCTGGTTTAACTAGCTGCTTGTATCTCCCCTGGCACGGTGAAATTGCATCAGTCCCTTCACTAAGTGTTTTATATCCAGACTACCAATTTCAACAAAGTGATTTTTTTAAGGTTTTTTTAAGTTCGGTATTAAGATCTTTAAGAAGGCAGGCCAGCGAGGTGATTTGGGTAAGAACCTTTTCTAGTCGCAATATGGAATTTTTTCACCTTAACGAGCGAAGGCAGCGGTTTGAGCATATGCCAGTATGCTTTTCCAGAGCTGTGATACAGCTGAACCACAGTGGAAATCTGGAACCGTAACAACACTGCTTATAGGAAGTTTGCCTCCCTGCATTTAACCACAAATGTGGTCAATCTTAGGAGAGGCAATAACGGAGAGGAAGAAAGGTGGTAGTATTTGATTAGCTTTGTTCTCCCTGTTTTCTGCAGGCTGTCTGATGGATGCAGCTCCAGCTGTGAGAGCAGAGTGATAATATTGCTGACTGATGGTTCCAGTTTCTTCCTTGTTACACTCTGAAGATGTGTAGGGGTACTTTGGGGCAGATATAACAAGACTTGCTTTCAGCATATTAAATTCAATAGTCATGTGCTATTATTAAACAGTTGTGCTGCTTGGTAAACGATTCACTATAACTGAAGATGATATAGAAGAGGATTAAATACCATGTAAAGATCCTTCAGATGGTCACCAGCTTCATGCAGGGACTGAAGCACTTAGTAATCCAGTCATGACAGGTATCTGCAGTGGGTGAGTGAGAGACAGACAAAGGTCTTCCCATTGCTCCTCACCATCATGCCCCAGACCAATGTGTTAGCTCCATTTGATTCAGCAGCACAGGAATGGCTGTCTGTCTTGGAAACTAAAATATCTTCCTGCTCCCTATCTGCATGTTCTCGGAAATGAAATGTAATCCTCTCATAGTCAGGATAACCTTAATTGCCTGCTGGCGTAGGAAGGAAAAGATGAATTGGGCATCGGGTCTGTGCTACTAGGAGCGCTTCTCCTGATGGAGGGGATTTCCTGGAACCATCCTGGGAGATGCTTTGGGGATGTGGTTTAACAGTCAGCTTAAGGTGATCCAAGTCAGTGCCGCCACGAATGGGGTCATGCTGCCCTCCCTCCCTGCTCACGCGGTCCCTCCGCCTCCCTGCGTCGGTGTCCGGGCTCATACTGCCCCACGCTCGGCCAGACTGGGGACTCGCTCCAGCTGAAAGCTAATGCTGGGCGAGCGATTAGCTTTCAGCCCAGCAAGCTCCCTGGCCTGGCTGTCAGCGTGGCTGGGGCGGAGGCGGCTGGCGGGGGCTGCCCCCTTGGCAGCCGGGCGCTGAGATGCACCCTCGGCTGCAAATGCCGGCACAACGCCCTCCGGCCGTGCGCTCTCCCCACAGGTGGGATGCCTCGCTTGGTGCTGCAGCAGACAGAGCGCCTCACTCCCTGCACAACCTTAGCATCTCTTAGAAGCAGGTGGAGTTGTGCATAACGAAAACCTAACAGATGGCTCTGTAAAGAAATAGGCAGCTTTTGTGCTGTTACTTACTGCTTAGGTTACCGAGCGTGTGCAGCTGCTGGTGCCTTGCCGGCAGTGCCCAAGGGCTGAAGGGAACTCGCATGCTCTCCCCATCTCTGGCTTTCAGCTTTTAAAGGCTTGGGGGCAGTTTAGGGGTTTTGTGAGCACATGGAGGAGAAAACATGGCTGAAAATGTTCTCAATTCGCAGAGGAAATCCACAGTTGCTTAAACTGAGAATCTGCGTTTCCTCAGCGCTGTGTTTGTACCGTGCCTCGTACACTCAGCTTCCAGTCCCTGACCAAGGCTCCCAGGCTACATGTAATTTAATTACAGTCTGATGACTGGCACTGAAGTAGGTAAAGATATAAATGTAATTTGCGCCTAGAAGTTATGTATGTAGAGTGAGCTTGTAGTACTGGAGGCCTTCTCCAAAGTCACTGCTATCAGGAAGTACTTCCTGAGGAAAGACTGGCTATGCTGCTTTGACAGGTACAGTCACTCTTAGCAGGACTTTAACATGACTGATTTTTAACAGATGAAAGTAAAGGTGTCATAGTCTTGCACGAGAGGTCATGGAATCCCTGGAGACAGCAATTGGGATGGCTTTTACTGCCAATAGCCACAGCTGAGGGGCTTATCTTGCATGGGTGATGAACATGGGAAGGCTCCTAGAGCTTCTGGTCAGATGAGCGGTAATGAATGTTAGTCATATGGAAAGTTCATCAAGGAACGTTGTTTCATGACTGCACTCATAGCAAAGTCTCCTTTCCACCCCTCAAGTGGCGAGGTAAAGCCAGCCTGCCTGGAGGCGAGAGCACCCAGGGCCCTGCTTATTCCACGCCGCTGCAGAATTTGGATCTTGTGACCAAAATATACTGCTGAATGTTGACTTCAGCTTAAAAGGAGGTATATCATTGTGGTTGTAAGGAAACCTCCACATACAAACTAAACTAGTGCGGTACTAACTAACTCTGGAGACAGCCTGTAACTAATAGGGCTGCAAAATAAGAGTTATCACTTTAATCTGTTGCCTAATTTTGAACATAACTGTTTTGTTATTGATTACTTCAGCAAAAAAATTCAGATGTGTGTATCTCGCAATCCTTCCGCACGTTGCCCACTGCCAGAAGCCTCAGTTCTCCCCGCAGCAGCTGCCAAAATTTCCGTCTTTCTCCCAATACTTTCTTTAGCACCATTGTGCATTGAAACATTTGCAGGATAGTAAAATGTGAAAGCTGTGTAGCATTCCTGTTTATTTTGGAATTCATTTTTTTACACAAGGAATGCTGTAACTCTGCCATATTTACTTTCTTGTATTTAATTCAATAAAATGTATTTACCTGAAGCGGACACGAAATTTCCAGTTCGCTGTGGAAAGCGTAGGGCCGCACTGCACAACTTGTTCCAAGTTAGCGCAGAGTGTGTGAGGGCTTCTTGCCAGTGCAAAGCGTGGGAGGAAAGTCAGGAATAAGAAGAGTCTCGCTGCTATCATCAACAGGCGCCTGTTGAAAGGGTAGAAGTTATGGATGTCAAGGCAAGACGACAGGTTTTTGGTTTTTTTGAGTTTTATACTTCCAAGACAAACCAATGACTGGCAAAGCAGGTTTCTCCCAAGACTGCCTTTAAAGAGCTTTTGCTTCACCTTGGATAAGAACCTGCAACCTCAGATAGTGAAATGTAGTCGAGTTTTCTTGGGTAATCTTGACTGTACAGTTTGATATAGTTTAGAATTAGGGTTGGGAAAACAATTAGTGTAGAAAATGAGGAAAATTTTTTTTTTGAGAATCTACCACACTCTAGGCTTTTTAGCAATCTAGGAAGCCTACAGGCTGGTGGGGGCTTCCCATGGCTTACCCTTCCTCCTGCTGCTAAGAGAATAAGGCTGTCCTTCCTATCCACATACTGTTGAGAAAGGCCATCATACACAGGCTATTTTTGATCCTATTCCTTTCCCTAATTATATGTAGCTTTTATAAATCTGTCTGGATGGAAAGATCCCGTGTACTTTGAAAGGGCTCATTTGATCTAAATTTAAGGATGTCTCATGTCCAGTTGTGAAACTTGCTATTTTAGTTTGCCCTACCTATAGCTTTTACTAAAACAAGAGGAAAAGGATGAAAAGGAGGGACTGAAAAGTGTGTGTGTGAGAGAGGAGGGAATGATGACTCATAAGTGGGACTGCATTTGAAAATGAAAAGGATCAAGGTGTACTGATCATGAGAGCGAAAGTTACGGTTTTTATGAAGAAGGCACGATTAAATCATATGGTCATTTATCTTCTGAACAGATTAAGGTACATTTGTGGAAGAACACATGAGCCTGAATTGAGTAGATAATTTTGAAGAGAGAAGAAATCTATTTAAAGAAAGGAATTTTTAGTGCAGCCTTTAATAGGTGATATTTTAGTGCTAGATTCCACTGGAAGACTTCTCCAGGCTTCTGGAAAATCCCATTTAGCTGTCCATTGCCTATGGGATAGTTCTAATAACTGCACGATCATGCAGCAAGGCAGGTAGCAGAAAGCGAAAGAGGGGGAAGGCAGCAGTGCAAGAAGCCAAATGGGCTTTCTCTGAACTTTTAGGCTGTAATGAATAGAAATTAAAGCTCATGAATAGACACCTGAGTTTCTGCTTTCATCCTGGGTGTTCTCTCTTTTACCTCTCTGCTAACATTCTGCTCTTCTGGTCTCATTCTGGCATCATAAAACTTCCCTAAAACTTGGGATGTCCAATAGTCTTGAAACAACCCTTTCTGTAGAGTTTAAGTAGTGTGCAATTATAAGGGTGGAGTTCTTCTGTATACAGCGCTGCAAAAAGTGCTTGTGGTGTTTCCTAAAATGTTTACCAGCAGTACCCAACAGCCAGCTTTTCCCACCTTCACCCTTCTTTTCCTGCCCTTCCTCCCCACCAACCAAAAGCTGACACATAACAAAGATGTAGCTGTCCGACATGTGAATGAGGCTGATAGAAAAGATGTTTAATTTTGTAAAGCATTTTGATTTTAAAAAAGTAACTGTCAGTATGGCATTGGATTAAAAATTGGCTAAGTGACAGGAAAAGGGTCCTTCTGATTGATTCCAGTGAGTATTTGCACTGATCCCAATACTATAGAGTGCTTTCATCAGTGTCCCAGAAGTAAACAAAAAAACTGTTACTGATAGTAATTGCTAGCAGAATAGTAAATGATAATGGAGCTCTCACAACTTGCTCTGTAGGCACATTCAAACACACTGCATCTTTAATACAGCCAAAGGCAAAGCTGTATGCCAGAGAACAGGGAATGCAAGCTATGCCTTATGAAAGAGGGCCTGTATCCTGGAAAGCAGCACTTCTGAGAAGTCTGTAGTGGACAAGCAACTGCACACCAGCTTCCAGCGCAACGCTGAGGAGCGATGGCACTGAGGCTTGCATCCTGCCATGTACAAAAAAAGGGAACAGGACAGGGGATACTTCTGCCTCAGTGAATGGTTTTGGGGCAGCTGATGCTTAAAATAACATACACAAGTCAGTGCTAGTGCTTGTAAAGGGAAAATGTTGAAAATGGAAGATGATGTTAAATAGGGCAGCAAAAATTCGAGGTCTGAAGGAAGTGCCCTACCAAGCAAGATTTTGCTTATGAAATTAGGATGAAAGGGATGACTTGACTGATATAGAAGATACAGAATTGGGAGGGGTGGTTAATATAGCTGATGGTTGCGCTGCCATCCAGAGGGACCTTGATGGGCTGGAGAAATGGGCTGACAGGAGCCTCATGAAGTTCAGCAAAGGGAAGTGCGAAGTCCTGCACCTGGGGAGGAATCACTCCAGGCACCAGGACAGGCTGGGGCCAACCTGCTGGAAAGCAGCTCTGCAGAAAAAGCCCTGGGGGTCCTGGTGGACGCCAAGTTGACCATGGGCCAGCAACACACTCTCATGGCAAAGACCACCAATGACCTCCTGGGCTGCATTAAGCGTTGCATTACCAGCAGGTTGGAGGAGATGATTCTTCCCCTCTGCTCAGCCCTGGTGAGACACGTCTGGCGTGTTGGGTCTAGTTTTGGGCTCCCCAGTGCGAGAGAGAGATATGGACATATTGGAGCAGGTCCCGTGAAGGGCCACGAAGGTGGTTAAGGCCTCAGAGCATCTGATACACAAGGAGAGGCTGAGATAGCTGGGACCGTTGAGGCTGGAGGAGACAACTCATGGGAGGGAGTGAAGAAGATGGAGCCAGGCTCTTCTCAGTGGTAGCCAGTGACAGGACAAAAGGCAATGGGCACAAATTGAAATGCAAGAAATCCCATTTAAAAATAAGATTTTTTACAGGGAGGATGATCAAACGCTAGAATAGGTCTCTTAGGTTGTGTAGTCTCCATCATTGAAGGTATTAAAAACCCAATTGGACACAGCCCCGAGCATCCTCCTCTAGCTGCCCCTGCTTTGAGCAGTGGGGGGTGGACTACATGATCTCCAGAAGTCCTTTCCCACCTCAGCCACTCTGTGAGATGATTCTGGTGTTAAAGGACTTCTTAAATTGTTGAACTTGAGCACATCAAGAACTTACTACTGAAAGCTGAAACAATGCAAACTCAAAGTGGAAATTAGACTTTTTTTTTTCTTTTAGGTGAGCAGAAAATAATCATGAGTTGATACCTTCAAGTTTTGACAGAATGAATGTTTTGCTCCATAATTTCTCTGCAGAGTTATGCTCTGTAGTTTCAGCTCTGAACGGCCTTGAGGTCAGCAAGTCCATCTACCTGCTTTTTGGTGGGTGGGAGCAACCGTGTTTATAGTGCTTCCTGACAGGTTCTTGCTTGTTTAACTTTCTCATAACAGAGATTCTAAAACTGCATGGCAATGTCTTCCTATCCTTGGCTGCAAGATAGTTTAATGTTACTAATTGCTAACAACTAGGGGAAATGTAGTGGTCTGTGATATGTAGGAGGTCATACTAGAAAGTTGGATTCTTTTCTTAGAATGGGTGGGTTAGAGAGAAAATGTGAATTTATTTCATTTTAAAATTTGAGACTTAAAGGTAGCATTATTTTTCTGGAGAAGTCATCTCAAGGTATTTAGTTTAGGGAATACGTAGTAAAGAAGACAAAGTGGGATGGACAGATTGTGTCTGGTGTGGGTCAATTTTTACATAGAGTAAAGTCCTTGCTTGACTCTATGACCTGAGATGTTCTGCTTCACCAGAGCCAAAAGGAATACTTTTTCGAAATACACTTAATAATATGAGAGACAAGAGCAACTTTCTCTTCTCTTCCCCTAGAAATTTATTCTCTGATGACACGTCTGTTTTGGATGTTGTCTTGTGAATTAGGCTATCACATCAGCTTTTTAGATTGCCCTGTCCATGGCATGACAGAATTTACCTAGATGTGAAAAAGAAAATTATTTTGTCTACCAAGGCTCGTTTGTTTTTTTCATGAACTGTTGTTTGTCTTCTTGTCTTGTTTTCATTCCCCCTCTGTCACTGGGAATAAGTAAATCTTGCCATTTGAACCAAATAATGTATCTTCATTTTGCCAGTACTCCCAGGTTGTTCTGTTCCTTGGTGTGGCTGATGGAGTGATAAAATACTGCCGAGGTAGGATGTGCATCACAGCAAAAGCTCGGTGGATTAGTTGTTCTTTGTGACATTACACAGCATTTAAAACATTAAGAACTCGGCTATCTTTGTGCCGTTTCAGCCATGTAAGCTGTCTGCTGCCAAACCCATGGATGAAATAAGAATATATGCAACAGCTGCCTACCTTGATGTGGGGAGGGAGGAAATCATTGGTCCTTAGAGTTTAGTAATCCAGGCTAGGTAAAAATCAAGTTCAGTTTGTAGTCAGAAATGTGCTGTGAAGAAACCTTCTGATGGCAGTACCGGCTCCTGATCTAGGATGATGGGGCTGTCAGCCACACGTGGGGTCTCTAGGTCCCTGATATCTGCGATTATCTCTCTCTCTCTCTCTCCTTACATGCTTTTATCTGTTTCTGTGACTTCTGCTGATTTGGAGCCTCCTTTCCAACTGCTTCTAGGAATAGTTGCTTTTGGATACGTAAACTGTGTTTCCTGGTTCTTGGGCACTTGTTATTTATTTTTGTTAGTCTGAGGTTTGGTATGTGGAGGAGGTTATTGTGTTAACGTCTTCAAGGTTACTTAAGATTATTTTTTTTATGTGATACCAGTAATTTCATTTTCAAAACTGTACCTAATTAACTTCTTGTGAATGATAAATCGATCTCTCCAAGCAAAGTCAGCATTATAGTTACTTGTAGGTGCAAGTATAATTTATCAGGGTTAATCTGTTGGGACAATGTTGGGACTTCCTTAAAGTAAACTAAAGAAACCCCCACAGTTTACATAACTTACAGAACTATCCCGTATTACAGTAAAAGCTTAGGACCCTATGTTAGTTCTCATTGTCTGGCTCTGTTAAGTGCAAATCATTGCATCTCATCTGGGTCTGATTGTCTCCTGAAAGTTTTTTGTCAACTTTCACAATGTCCTTTGGAATCTATATAATATTTTTATCACCCTAAATGGATTCAAAGTACATTTATTACTTTAATTTTTGAAAGAATGTACAAGTTAGTTGGTTCCCTGTGAATCACCCATCAGTAAATAAAGTGATGCAGTCCTTTGGCACTGCACTGGTATAACTCCATACGGGTATTTTGCGCGGAGTGCAGGAAGATTTGGGGTGCCAGGGTGGGAAATCTTGAACTGCAGACCTGTGCAGACAAGAAAACTTGCACTCCAGAAAATTCATTGGTGTAATTCCACAGATGTCGTCCTTTCTTGTAGGTGTCCTGTATCCAAGGAAAACAAAGCTAGAGATGCTGTGGCTTAGGCTGGCAATTTGGTGAGCAAACTTTGTGATGCAAGCCCGATCTTGCATCATTACAGTGCACCTACACTGAGATAGCACTGGCATGGCTTTGCAAATGCTTCTCCTTCTCCTTCCTTTTCACTTCGTACATATCAAACGTTATTAATTCCATCTTCCTAGAGAGTTTTATGACTATATTCTACATGTTCTGTAAGTAAGGAATGACTCTCCTCCCGATTCCTATGTCGATATATATGCCCAGTATACTACTACTTTCGTTTTTAACCTGTGTATCTGCTACTTTATGGCATTTACTGGAATTTCCTCTGAGGAAGTTCATCCTATCCTATTCTCCAGCTCCCTCAATGTCTTTCCTCCCCCTCTCAGGGCTGGTTTGTTTAGAAGACAATTTGGCAGACAACTGACAGTGTTTGAAAGTTTTTCTTTTTTAAGTAGCTGTGCTAATTTCTACACATAGAGTGGAAGCCACTCAGTGGAACTAATCCAGTCACAATCTTATTTTGAAGTTAATGACTTTTTTAAAAATAGTCCTTAAATACAAAACCCAAAATAATCTTCAGGATATCTTTTGAGACTGACTGCTTTGCAATTGGTTTTTCTTTGGGACCAACCTTAAAATGATACAGAAGATTTATTTCCCTTGGTCCAGTTCAGTTTTAGCTTCACCAGTCAGGAGGCTGAAGTCTCCTGAAGGGCTGAAGCATTGCAAGCAGCTCTGCCGCCACGTGAAGATGTGGTACCCTATCACACACCATGTGAATTTAAACTATCACTTTCTTATCCGGCTTACTTTGATCTCTATGCGTAATGTTAAAAGTGGACCTGTGTTGGTGTAATTGTTACATGTGTATGCAATGCAAAGAAATTACACCAAGAAGGCTCTTATGCGGCCGGTCTGTCATCATGTCCTGCCCCCCCGCCCTCTTGCCATCAGTTTGAAAGCTCAGTGTCAGGCCTGTTTTATGACAGCCTTGTTTTCTTCAAAGGATGTCTGTGGTGAGAAATTACTGACGTGAACTGCAACTGAAAACCCCCGCGCTTTGCTCTGGAGGCAGCAGCCTTGCTGAAGTGGTATCTTTGGGATCGGGGGTGGGCGAATGGCCAGTAGCTTTGCCATCAGTTTGTAGGACCAGGCTGGTGTTCAAGCCTGCTGGTGGCAGGGCTAGCCTTGCCACCATGGTGCTGGCCATGCTCACCGGGGTGGGAAACTGTCCTGCTGCACCCAGCCACCCCAAAAACCTGCAGTCAGGGTTTGCCCCCAAATGCTGGTTGGTCTGTTTGCGCTTCTGCATGTGGGTCTTGGCTGTTTGTCAGTATATTATCTGGAAGTTTTGTCTCCAGAGCTTCCACCTTAACCACCGGGCAGGTGCAGCTCAGCCTCCAGCAGCTGTTGGGATGAGGGAGTAGCTGTTACATGGAGCCATTTTCAGGACTGCTCAGAGACACGTGCTCCTCACCTTGGGCAGTTTAGCAGTTGAGATGAAAACTGGGTGCAGTTTCCTGAAAATAACTTTTCATATTTCAACATGAAGTGGTAACTAGAGCCTTCAAGCTTAGTACAGTGCAAAGCCATTGCTTCCAGTAAGAAGTAATTGTTTCATATTTGGTGGAAAAAATTGCAATAGAAAGATCTCAGATGATTCATTTCCTATGCAGCATAGGTGTAATTCTGTTGGTTTGAGGCCTGAAACGTGGCTTGTGCTTTGGTTTATTTCTTGCACAACCGTTGCAAGACACCAGTCCTTCCCCTTCTGGTGCAAAGAAAATACGAAGTACTGCACCAGTGTAGGAGAACAAGATAAGCTGCACATTTTAGCAGTGGCTACTATACTGAGCGCAAGCCTGATGGGGCGTAGGCTGATCCCATGGCATCTGAGTAGACTGATGAGCAGAAAATGGGTTGTCCGCTTACCTCAGTGCCCGAGTTACATTGGTGGTGGTGACTCCGAGGCACTCTGACCTTCTGGCAGGTCACCTCTCCACAAGATATCAGGATGAAACTCAAACGGAATTAGTACCTTGAGATTATAATTCTCCTCCGGAAAAAATGACCTGCTGTAGGTCTAGGAAGAAACCACCATTTTTCATTGCTACGTTTCGCTCATTTCTTGGTTTGGTTCAGGTCATCGTGTTTCATTTAAAAGTGGTTGAAAACATTCTTCTCTTCGGACAGGACCGAGATGAGAGAAGTGTGAACTGCCACATGGGGGTGAGGTGCAGGGCATCAATGCACAGCGCTGCTAATGCGGGAACGAGCTATCCACGCTCTAACTGTTAACATGTCTGAAAGCTAATGTATTCCTTTCAGTGGGTGTTAGAAATGGCATTGTGTGATGTTCTGCAGTAATGACTAGGAGGCACTCATGACACCTGCATTGCTTCTTTCTGCATATTCAACCTGAGCAGGGAAAGCCATCATTGGGTTCCTCTGGCTTGGGTCCTACTTTCAAACAAGGATCTGCCGATGAAACTTGGCCACCCACATTTTAACTTTTTTGAGCTAAATATAAGTCTTACGGTTTGATATTTAAGAGCTTACAGTTCGTGGCTTCCTTGACACTCCCGATACTTCTGAGGGAATTGTGAAAATGGAAAATCGATGGAAATAGGATGGTTTAATTAGGCCTTGAAAGAAACTTCACCAGAGTAACGCTATCAGCCTTCAGCTCTCAGGGTCAAATGCCTAATGGGGAGATGCAAATGATCAGAATGTAGTTTAATTTGATAATTGTGAGGTGCCTCTTATTGAATGATAAACCCGATTAAGACATACAAAGGGGATTTTCTTTTAATATTCATCTACATTAAAAATAAGCAATTTGAATTTGACTGTAGCTGAATGAATAATTTCAATATAGGAGCTAAAGAAGAATTTCCCTCAGTCAAAACTGTAACAAGCTGATACCTGATAAGCTGAAAAATAAGCTGATAGTTTAGGAAACACAAATTGGTATAGTGGAAATGATTTTTTTGTCCCGTTTTTACTACAGTTGCCATTTTCTGAGAAGAAAATTTGGGGCTTTTGTGTTGGAGTAGATTGATCAGGATGATTTCTGTAAGCTGTGTTTTCATTTGCTTTAAAATGCTTCTTTAAATGTTACTTTAAATACCAGCTGCTTGTCACTCAACTAATAATCGTGACTAATAAGTAGTGATGTTTCAGACTGCTGTTCTTCTTTTTCTTGCTTTTACAATTTATTCAATTTTCAAGGCACTTTTTTTTGTCTATTCTTTATATGCTTTTACCTCAGTCTAATGAATGAGCTACATGTAAAACTTAATTTCAAGGTCATGTTTTCATTAAAGTGCCATTCCTGGTCTTGTTCCTCTGTGTAGGGTAGTAGGGGAATGCCCACTTTTGACAGAGAAGTAATATTTTTGGGAAGAGTTGAGAGGGCTTTTAGAAACCTCCGTTTTAAGAACATACTTAGTTTATTGTCTTTTACGTGCAAGTAGTTTAATTCCCAGCTATTTCTTTATCTTCCTATTCTTTTCTTAAACACCCTTTTTATGGTTTTATACTGTCAGAATTAACTACTTAAAACCAAGGGTAGTATAGTACAAATTATTAGTATCTGTGTGTAGAACCAAGGGTAGTATAGTACAAATTATTAGTATCTGTGTGTAGACCACTGGGGTAAATATTTCTTCATGGAAAACCAAACTCTGTCTCCCTTCCAGGAGTTTGGACTGCAAATTTATTTCATTGTTGCTCAACAGAAATAGGCACGAAACGAGGAATTGTCACTAGGAGTCCGAAGGCAGCAACTCTGAGAGTCCTCTTGCATCTTTTTGCTGACCTCAGGTGTTTCCTCACTTGTGAGCTGACCTGCAGAGCTCAGCCCCTTCCCTGCTGAGAGCTCCTCTGCTTTCCTCTCTGCACCTCTCCCCATTTTTCGGTCTCTCCTGGCGTTAGCTGTAGTGTTTGCCATGCCCTCAGCTGGGTACAGCCCTCTGGCAGGCACTCGGGGCTCTCCGCATACCAGAGTTTGTTCATTTGAGCGCGTTCAAAAGGCACAGCCTGTATTGCCTTGTTCAGTGGAGAAATCTCCCTAGCATATGAATTTTTCTGTGCATTCACCCCAAGGTGTCTTTTTTCTTTGCTTCTTCTCTTGTATTCCTCCCTCATCAAGCTCCAGCTTAATTTACCCTTTCATGTAAGGTGTTTGCTTTCTTCTCTGCAGCTCTTGACCTCCAGAACAGTTTTCCAGAGTTCATGCCTCAGAACCTCGGCTTTTAAATTGTATTTTTGAGTGACTGCTTAATTTTGAAAACATGGAGGAATACCTGTGGAAAGTGTGTAGGGATTGTTAAAGCGTCTGTGCTACGGCTTCCTCTCTGCAGTCAAAAGTTATCTGTGCTCTCTGGATAGGCTTGCATCCCCTCCCCAGTAATATCACCACTGTGGTGACATACTGGATAGCTGCCCTTTTATCTGCCCCTAGCAATTGTAATATCTTCTAGAGACTACGCCAGACTTAGTCATCTGCCCTTGCTTAACTTGCCCAACTTAGTCCTCACTGAGACACTGATGGAGACACAGCTGAGCACTAAGACACATTTCTCTGGCTTGCTGCTTGGTTCACCATCAGCTATCACTTAATACACGCTTGGTCATTTCCAATCTTCCTATTTTTCCTGCTCAGTCAACCCTAAATGGGAGTTGCTTTCCAACTCCTCATCCCATTTTTTTGGAATAAGTTATTTTATCTTCTGTCCCCATCTCAGCAGACTTTGTCCCAGTTTACTTTTGCTCTCTTTTTGAGTTCAACTTTTGTCCCTTTGTATTTAAATCAGACTACTGCTGCTCTAATATGCCCTGAATGCCTGCTATGGGAGCAGGGGACTTAGATGTGTCTCATCCTGGATGGGACCTCCCAGGAGATAGCGTGTGCATAGCCTGGGCAGGCCCAAGAGCTGTGGCGCTTGCAGTTTGAAATGGAATTTGACTGTTAATGTTTATACTGAAAATGTACCAGCTGTGCTTTTCCAAGTGTTTTTAAATTTGGGATTTGGAGGGAATAGAAAGGCACATGCCTGACTCAGATCATCCTTCTGTCAAATTTTATGTGCCTGCTAAAGCATAGTGGGTGCAGCAATATTTCAGACCAAGGGGTTTCAGAAGGTAGCACAGGTAATGTAGTTTTTCTTAGGTCTGTCTCTTCCAAACAGTGCAACTGTCTTGCGTCCAGTAATAAAGCTGAGGGAGACATCTAGCAGGAAAAATTTCAAATGCGCATAGTTTGGCAAAGTTATGCTCTGTGGTTTTATCATTGGAAAGAGTTAGAGGACGTTTTACTGCTGCTTCCCTCGAACTTAAAAATATAAGCCTCACAGAAAATGAGGCTTTGGTTTGACACGGTGCGGTCTTCAAAAACTGATGCTGGCTGTCCCCCACCACGGCACTTCCCCCTCTGCTATCTTGACAAAACCCCGTGCTGGCTGTTACATCATGCTTAGCACTCTATCTGTTATGTTCTTACAAGGTAACACTCTGACTTTTTTTTTTCTTTTTAATTGGTGCCAGTTTCTTTCCCCAAGAACTGAAGTTGATCGCTGTGTGACACGAAAGCGAAGCCACTCGAATGCCAAGCTGATGCCCCAAGGAGGATGGAAGGTGTCCCACCACTCCTGCTCGGCAGCCCTCAGTGCAGACAAGTCACCTGGCAAGGGCTAACCCAGCAGAAAACTCCTCACTTCTGTTTTGGAGGAGGGTTAGGTTTCTGCTGGTTGTGACCCCTTGAGCCAGCTCCCTGCAGGGTCTGATGAGGACCCATCGGTCAGGTGCTGCCTGCACCGGGGGAGCAGTGGTAGCTCAGGGATGGAGGGAGGACGCAGGAGAAGTGGTGGTGGCAGCAACCTGTTAGACCCAGGTAGCTGTGAGGTCAGAGCAGGCCACTAAGAGGGATGGGCTATAATTTCCTGATTGCACCTTTTGCACCCCTTTTTTCAATTCGTGATAAACTACGTTTGCTCTTTTTCTAGTCTTCTGTAAGCATACCTGCCTCCAACCTCTTCTTAAAAGTTAATCCCCGAGACTGAGTATTGTAAAGTCAACTTCATCAGGTCCTGCCTAATTGAAAATACTTAGCTTGTCCTAGTAGATTTAAAACTATTTCCCTATAGACACAAGTGTTCTTATGAAGACATTCTTGTGGTTTGCCTCTGATGTTAATTGTGGTAGCTACCTGGGTTTCTTTTTTTTTTTTTTTTTAAAGAAAGGGATTGAAGCTAAAAGGGCATAACTACATAGGAGTCGAGGTGCCACCTGTTCTTAGTGGTCTGCACTGAACAGTGGATCCATAGTTGTATCTATATCAGCAGTTGCTTGTGGTATTGAAAGAGAAAATGGAGTCAAAAAAAGTTGATGCCAAACTTTTTAGGTCTCCACCAAGGGGTTAGGTAGGTGTCTGGTTCAGATCAATAGGATGCTTTCCTGTTACTTTTATGTCTCTCACTGGATGTATCAATTTGTGGCTTTACCTGTCTCATTGCCCCATGTGCTTTATGCTCCTTTCACGATTCCCCTGAGGAATCTGACTTCCGTTTATTGCACTCAAGTTTCATGTTGCTGAGAAATTCTTAG
>NW_008825071.1:8984491-8988165 GCF_000699105.1 Pygoscelis adeliae
TTCCCTATCATTGGGATGCTTTGCGCTGGTGTCTTTTGGCTTGATACTTCTTAGCAGGTCCCACATACTGTGTCAGAAGATTCTGCATGCTATGATTGATCAAACAATGCAAATAAAGACAATACAAAATTTGTACAAAAACTTGTAGAAATACTGCAAATAACGAATATAATGCTGTAGCAGAAATAAGTTATGCAAATCAAGATTTTTTTTTTTTTTGAAGGGTTACCGATTCTGCTGATGGCTGAACGCAGATCTTGAGATTTCTCAATGGAAGTCTGATATCAGAAAGCACTATGAATAATTTTGGAGATAGGAGAGAGAAACCGTGAGTCACCCGGGATCTCTAATGCAAAGAAAAAGGCACTAGAAAATCTTTGGTCTGTAAGTCAGGGAAGAAGAAATTGAGAGAATATACCACTTCAATCCTGCATCTTGTTATGAAGTTTGTAAAACAGGAAGGGGAAGAAAGCACTTGCTGAGTGATGTGTAACATCTGGCCAGAAATTAAACATCCCCCAGGGTTTGCTAAAATTGCCTCTTGGTAACTTCACCAAGCTCTTTTAAACTCTTCTAAAATATTTTGCTCTGTATCTTTCGCTCAGGTTTTCTGTATGCTTCGTGCCCTACAAAATAACTACCTTGTAGTGCTATCTCTGCCGTTTGGTATTTTTCCAGAAGCCAGCCAACAGTCCTGCGCTGCCTGTAGGTACGGTACGCTGGTGAGACCAACAAGAGTGTGTTGTTTGTAACACCCCCCGACACACACGGATGGGCTTGCGCTGCTGTGCGCAGCCAAAGGATGCTGTTTATGTTCTCTCACTACGAAACCTGATTATTTGAAGTTCACAGGAGAAAGTTGTAAGTGTTTAACCACAAAAGTAGGGGAAAAATACCGTTGTTCATGTCTTGCAAACAAGTTGAGACAAAAAGTTTTGATGTGTAGCCCAAACCAGAGCTTCTCTTCTGATGGAGAGAGCTGCTGCAAATCTCTGGATTTTAAGTCTTTAGCATTTCCCCTCCTTCTCACACCTGGTTTTGAGATTCTCTTTTATCTTTAATTGTACCCCTTTGGCCTAGTCTTCCCACACCCTGAATTGTTCCCTTTTCACACCTCCGTCCTTTTCTCTTATAGTTCTCAGGGTGGCAAAACACTTACTTATAAAAAGTGTGAAATGTATTTCTCCCTCTGGAATAACTGTAATCTTAATTTAATCCAATTACGGTGGCTAAACATATTAGCTGGATGCTTTTGTTAACAGTTGACCTTTTTAAAATCTGTGTCCTTGGATTACAGAGTGGGTGTCTCAGGGAGAGGAGCAGAGGTCTTTCACGCCATTAGAAGCTGCCACCAATGGGCCGCCGGGAGCTGGGTGCCTGCATTGGTTAGAAGGATGCAGTTAGTTCAGTTTTGCTCTGTCACCGATGAATTAGTGCATTGCCCCTTTGCACAAAATACGGAGAAGAGTGGCTTGAGCACTCTGCACACGCTGTTACGCTCTGGGCTTATACGATTTTCATGTACTTTAACTCGCCTTTTAATAAGTTTGAGGTTTGCAAATGGAGTCCAGTACAAAGATGTTAGCTATCCATAAATAAATGCATATAAATGAATTTATTTAGAGCCTTCTGTTGGTCACAGACCCGAAGTAAAAAGCATAGGCTAAATCCACAATACAGAAATATCTGTCTACAGCTCCATAGCAGAATGTATTATTTTATCTTGTTTCCCTGAGGAGCAGAATACGATCCAACCCTTTGGGGCAAGTCTAAAGAGCAAGCAAATAAAATACTCCGAATTATCCTACCTAATGGAATAAACAACATTCTTCAGAAACAGTTATTTGGCTAAACTTCACTAGATGTAAAACTTTTTTTCTTTTTTTCTGTGTCTTCCCAGGTAATGTTCTTTCTATTGTTAGGATAACAAGTATCCCCAGATTTAATTTCAGTAACCTGACTAGCATGGCAGGGTATAGAATTGTTTCCAAAGATAGTAGATTGTGTTTCTGTCTAGGAACAAAATTCATATTGGTGGTGGTTTTCATTGCAGTTTGTCTTTGTGTTGCATAGTTCAATGGTTTCATTCATGAGTTCTATAATTCAGGATGTACACAGCTTTCCTTTGAGCTAAATGCAACGTTTGGCTGATTTTCAGGCATCATCTTTCTGATACTACTTTTGCTCCACCTTGCTTTTATGTAGGCAGCTTTAATGTAAACATGCTAGTTAATGTGAAATAAATGTAGTGGTTGTGCTTTCAGTGAGGACAAATTGTTGACAAGCAGAGGAGAACAGTTGTCCAATGCTGCTCTTGATGTTGTGTCTCGTATTTCATCGATGGAAAGCTTATAGTAGTGGAAGTTACTGGCCCTCTCAAAGCCATCCTTTCAAATGGGGAAGGAAAAATGTAACTTGCACTAATACTACCTGTGCACAAACTTACACGGATATAAGGAGTTTTTCAAAAGAAATGTAGCTTTGTGTGTGCATACCTGTGTGCTTGAGCATTTGTCTTTGGTTTTCTTAACTGAAACGTTCTCAACTCAAATGAAGGTAAAAATCTTTCATATGTATTTAAAAAGGTCCAGACTAGACTGAAGCAGGTCATACAACCGTCACTCAACTTTTCAAATTAAAAAACATTGCTGAATTTTCCAAACAAAACCATCAACCTAGCCTTTGAGAGTGAAACATTGAAGTCCACCTTTGGATTCCCATAAATATTCAGATTCCCTTGTGATCAATATGGGGTATGAACCTGTACTGATACAGAATCTTGCTGTGAAAAGTTCACTGCTGTCTGCCTTTCCTGTAATCCCAATGTTGTGTTTGATAAAGTGAAATACACTTCTTAACAATCCATCAATTAAAAAAAAATTACTGTTTTTTTTAACAGGCAAAACGAAGGCTGGAGCTAGGAGAAAGTGGCCACCAGTATCTTGCTGAAGGACTAAAGACTCCAAAGGGGAAAGGAAGAGCTGCCACAAGAAGTCCAGATAGTCCAAAAAGTAAGGAAACTTGTAACACGCTGTATGGCACAGTTTTTTGATTTTGCTAGCTGGAGATCAGAGTAAACCAGTACAACAGGCTGCGTTACCTAGCTAAAAATGTGTGTTTATTACTGTCCTCACCTGGATGCGTGTGCAACATACTCGACCCCACAGCCAAGCAGCGCACAACGTGTTTGCAGCATGCATCGATTGCTGGTGCAGAGCTGCTGAGAGGCCGCAGAGGCTCCTGGCTGTTAGGTCTGTCCCTCTGCCTGCTGGGCAGCCTGCAGTCTCTCTGTCCAGGACCTCCTCTTCAGCCAAGGACGTGAAGTTGGGGATGCTTAGGAGAGGTAGATGCTGAGGAATCAAGATGATATGACGGGATCAAACGCACAGTTTTTAGGCAAGGCTAACCAGGCCAGCCTCCTCCTTCCTCGCTAAAGTTACAGCAGCTGATTGGCAGGGCTTCTTCTCCCAGGCAGGGGTTTGCAAAGAGCAGTAGCTGTGCCCCAGCAGCGTTGCACTTAAACGTTTTTTGTGGGCTCTGAGCTGCCTCCTCTCCCAGCAATATAACTACATTATTACTGCAAGTACTGATTTTTGCACATCTGTATGGCCTCGGGCAGTAGGTTTCTTGCAACAGGAGCTGGGGGTGTAGCCTTGCCATCTTGTTTGGGGGAT
>NW_008825071.1:8988205-8991002 GCF_000699105.1 Pygoscelis adeliae
GGGGAATGGGGAAAAAGAAGGACTGGGGCAGCAGTGGTAGTGATGGAAGAGCAAGAGATGTGAAGGGGTACTTGTCCCTCCTCACTAGTCTAAGTCTTGTTTCTACTGAGGCAGATGGGAAAAGTTAAATTAGCTGAAGACATGAACTTAAAGCAGACAAATTAAACCACCACAGTTGTTTTAATTAAACTAAACTTCATTAAGCTAAATGAAGTCCGTTTTAAATTGAAGTGCATTCTCACAGAAGTTCAGTACCATTCGGAGCATAGGATGCTGCTGCAGTGTTGATAAGGCTGTACAGAGAACTTCCTTGCTGCATGACCAGGAGCATATGCCATTTCAGGTGGGGGTCAAGTAGCCTCTTGCCCTTCTCACTCTGATCCTCTTATTCTTTTCCAAACCCCAAATTAAAACAAACAAACAAATCCCACCCTGCTCTAAATTCATAAGGTCACCTAATTGATATGAATTTTCCTCCATTTCCCAATGCAGACAACCCCTGAATCTACCAAAGAACGAGATACAGCAGGTTCTCTTTGCAAACAGGCAATGAATTGGTTTTTATTGAAAAGCCATCGTATCCTTCAAAATATTTCAGGGTAGTCTAAAGGTTCGCTTTCAGGTAGAATTTCAGTTTTGACTGACTTCTGCAATTAAGTGTGGGACCTGAACCTTGAAAACATGAAAATGACCACCAGATCAGCCTAAGATCCATCCTGCATAATACTTGAAGCAAATGAAAGGTTTGAGATGTACTAGACCAGCAGAATTCTAATAAAGGCTGGCTCATTTCCCTTGACACAAAGGCCTTGAACATATAGAATTAGAAATTATTCTGATCTACGTATTTAAACTCTTAAAAGCTCATCTATCAAGTACATAGATGCTACATTTGTGCGTTAGAGCAGTGAATTGTCTAGTAAGATCCGAGCCGTTTGCTGACTTCTAATTTAAAAGTAGTGGATACTCTTGCCCAGTTTGCGCATTGTTTGGTTATGGAGAAAGCATGATTATAAATCGTACCTTGCGTCAACCTCCTCTAATTCACTTGAGTGTTCTGTAAGCCATGGGGCCTGGCACTGATGGAATCTGTCATTGTGTTCACCCACTGAAGTACACCTAAGTCCTGCTTAATTGCATGTGAAACACTTATCTTACAAGAGGGGAAAATCAAACCCTGATGAAAGCTGGCTATCAGCCTGATGAAGGAGAGTCATAGGGGAATTTTTGGTATTGCTGCCAGGATAAATAGATACTAAAATTACTATGAAGAATTCACATAGTGAAAGCCTAAGTAGAATATTGCTACGTGTATCCGTCAGACTAATGGAAATATTTGCATTTAAAAAAATGTATGTATTTGCTCATGTACCTGTGACTTTTGGAAAAGTACATCTTGAAATACAAATAAATACCCAGTGGTAAGTTGTGTCTTAATGCAGAGGTTTGAGAGATTTCTTTAGTAAAAATGAAAGAAATATCTGTAATATGTATCCTTTCATTTCTGGATGCTGCTTTCGGAACCAAAATGAGAAAACTGATTTATCTGGGTTTTTTCCTCTTTTCTTCCCAAGCTCCAAAATCTCCTTCAGAAAAGACTCGGTATGATACATCACTTGGCCTTCTTACAAAGAAGTTCATTCAGTTGCTGAGCCAATCTCCTGATGGGGTCTTAGATTTGAACAGAGCGGCAGAGGTCCTCAAGGTGCAAAAAAGGAGGATTTACGATATCACCAATGTACTGGAAGGCATCCATCTCATTAAGAAAAAATCCAAAAACAACATTCAGTGGATGTGAGTATTCGTTATCCTTTTCCATTCCTAAAAAAATCACTGTCACAGAGCAGCAGTGTTTTTCTTCTCCCACCTTCCATTCTAACACTTTGCTCCAAGCAATCATCCAAAACGCCTTCTATCAGGAAAAAGCTTTCTTTTTCTGTTGAGACAGGTTTTCAGTGTATAAATAGCATTTGTCAGGGAAGTTAGAAACCAGCGTTTTGTCTGAATACTGGATTAACTCATTTGCTTTCACAAGCGGAGTAAGATTTTAGGCACACTACCTACTGCCTTCCTTGGTCTTTTTCAGGGCGTGGTTAGAGGAGAGGGGTGTTAGAAAGAAGATTTTGGAAGAGCTTAAAAATATTCGACTTCTCCATCTTGATGCTAGTTCCAAAATGTGTTGTCATGATAAATAGATGCTTTTTCTGGAAAGCGTAGTTTATGTTGATGCGCTATGGGCAGGTTGAGGGAGAAGGAGCTAAGGACTGTTTCACGTGGGCACCAGTGACGCAGCCAAGAGCTGAGGACTATCAAGAAGGACTACAGAGCCCTGGGAGCGGCGGTAAGGGACTCAGGAGCGCAGGTAGTTTTTTCATCAATCCTGCCGGTCAAAGGGAAGGGGCTTGAAAGGGCCAGTTGAATCTGGCGAGTCAACAAATGGTAACAGGACTGGTGCCACAGCCAGGGGTTCGGCTACTTAGACCATGGGACTCGCTTTGAGAAACCTGGTCTACTGGGGGCCGACAGGGTCCATCTGTCAGAGAAGGGGAAGAGCTTCTTCAGTCATAGGCTTGCCAAGCTGGTGAAGAGGGCTTTAAACTAGAGATGCTGGGGGAGGGGAACCTCAATCCATCCATCCCACTCCTACCAGTTTGATGCCAGGGCCAGCAATAGATGCCCAGAGCCTGGAGAAGGAACACAGGTCAGCAGGAGAGGGCCTGAAGAGCAGCACAAAGGAACTTCAGCCAGTAAGACAGCTTCATCGGGGGCCCAACTTAAATGCCTCTATGCAAACGCA
>NW_008825071.1:8994593-9008935 GCF_000699105.1 Pygoscelis adeliae
TGGAAACATTCCAGGTCAGGTTGGACGGGGCTCTGAGCAACCTGATCTAGTTGAAGATGTCCCTGCCCACGGCAGGGGGGTTGGACTAGATGACCTTTAGAGGTCCCTTCCAACCCAAACTATTCTATGATTCTATGACTTGATCTGTACTGTAAAAGCCTGCCTCTTCCCTTTCCCGTAGCACAGGGTCAAGTTTTACAAATGCTGAAAAGGTGTCTTCCTCCCCTGTATCCGCAGGGGTTGCAGTCTGTCAGAGGACGGTGGCATGCTGGCACAGCGTCAAGGCCTCACGAAGGAGGTGACCGAACTGACTCAGGAAGAGAAGAAACTGGATGAGCTAATCCAAAGCTGCACCCTGGACCTCAAGCTGCTAACAGAGGACTCGGAGAATCAGAGATATCCTTTTTCTCAAAACCTCAAAGGTGGTCAGTCTCCTTGCTGTGCTCTGTAATACTAAGAGAACTCCTCTAAGTAATGTCATAAGAAGCATCAGAAATTTCCAGAAGTTGGGTAACGGGTTTTAATGTAGTTCTGTATAAAAGTTATTTAAGCCACTTGCACCTGTAATGCTTCTGGAATGTCCAAAAAAAAAAAAAAAAAAGAAAAGAGAAAAAGGTGGGTGTATGAAGGAGCCCATTAATATCCATGTTCACATAGAGCAGAACCAAGAATTTAGCTGATTAATGAGTGACAACATCCAAAACACTGTGCTTTTTCGACTCTTGAGCCCAGAGCAAACCCCATTTTTATGTGTGCAGAAATTATAAAGGTATGCAGACAAAGTCTTTGCTAAGGTAACAAATACTTGTGTGTGTGTAGTCATTGCTTAATATACTTTTTTTTTTAACATTAAACTGATGTGTCTATAGATTACAGACACAGAGAGGAAAATAAAGTTGGGAGTCAGTTTAGGCTGAAACTTGCAACAAATTTTTAGCTGCTTCTGGCTAGAGAATCTATGATAGAATATAATAGATAAAGGTTTTATGAGCTCTCAAAATGTCTATTTTAGACTTAAGTATTTAATGTAATAGCAATGCTCGAATGCATAAGGTTCGTATGACTTCTGATATTTTGGCTGCTAATACCCCTTGTAAGTAACCAGTTCTCATTTTCACTAGATTTCCCACCTATTAGCAACAGAAGAGAGCATTTTATTAAATGCTGATGTAAAACCTTTTATTACTTTAATAGTCAGTAGTTCTTAAAGAGCGTGTAATAAGGTGGACTTATTCTCCGTTTTGAAGGATAAGAAATAACTACAGGAGTGTCAGTAACAAGTGATGTGAACTATGTAAATATTGTCTTTTGATTGTGCTTGTGTCAAAATGCCTATGAAAGCAAGCAAAAGGAGTATGAAAGCAAGACCACCGAGTGGCATAGGGAGCAGGGTCAGCGCTGCCTTGATTCGCGAAGAGATTTAAGCAAAGCAAAATTGAGCATCACAATTCTCTATTTTTCTAGTGCTGTTTGCTGTGGTAGAGATCCCTGCCCTGCAGTCGCTGTCTCCCTTGGCGATGGGTGAGGAGGGATCAGCACTAGCAGCGTCTTGGCCTCATGCTTTTGGATTTAGGAGAGCGTATTCCCCAAACCCTTCTGTCACTCTAAGTTTACTGATAACATTAGTGATTACTGAGGAAGGAATGTGGAAGTGTGAAACCTGGGGAGGAACCTGAGTGCATCCCAGTATAGTCTTTTGCTCACCTCACTGAAGCCTGACCTGAGGTGACCTACTGAACACTCAGGGAGCTGCGAAGCCTCTCCATTTGCTTAATCTCTGAAGGCGAAGTTTCTGCTTTTGAAAATGTTTTTCTTCTCCCTCATGTTTAGGTAGTGCCAAAATATTGTTTGTGCCCTGGCTGTGTGCTTCCTTGTCCACCTTATAAATAGAATCAGACAGTAACTGATCGCTACCTTGAATGTTTTGGGATATGCCCAGCATTAGCGTGGGGAGCTTTTAGCTACAGCAATGAAGATTGTTTTTTTATTTGAAAGCCATGCAACCCTTTCCTTTGTTCATATAGCGACAGCCACTGTTGCTGTAATTTGTACTCTGCCTTTGCAAACCTTGCTAAACCTTACTCGAGGCGTGGTAGAAGCCTTGATAAAAGCCATTTGCCTGAAAGCTGATCTGTCGTTTTGCCCCCTGACCTGTTACTTTGCATTTGGTCCAAGTCAGATGTGAGACGTATTGGCATTTTGAGCTCGGACAGTTTGTCTTACTGTACGGTAGCAGTAGACATTTACCAAAATTGTTCACTTTTACATCCCCCAAAAGTATAATAATAAATTAGGCTCTTTACTTCTATGGCATAAGTATTATGCTAGATACCTCACAGACGACAAAACTAAAGAGCTGGAAGCACTTGCATGTGATCACGGCTGTTTCACAGTTCGCGACCAAAAGCTCTGTGACACCTCGGTTACACAGGTCAGTAGGTGAGGCACCACCGTGCAGTAACCCACCAAAACACTCATGTTGATTTGACGAATTCATGTTGAACAGCAAAATACTTATGTTCATTCCGTGCTTATGTAGAAATCAGCTTTCTGCACTGTCAAGTTGTTTAAAGTAGTTGTTTAAGCATTTTTTTGAAGTAATTTCATATAATATAAATGAATAAATATATGAATGTATAAATGTTTAAAAAAATCAAATTAAAATTGAAATTATTTTATTGATGACTTAAAAAATATACTGTGTATGCACATCTATAACATGCATCTGTAAATTCCTTTACATTTTTTCTGTGATTTCCAATTCTCTGCATTTTCATAGCAAGGGTGTTAAAAAAAAAAAAAAATTTTGCTTTGCGCAGTCTGTGAGTAATTGCGGGTTGTTGAGCTTTAGCTTATGTAGCTTTACACGTGTAAAGGAGAAGGACTCAGCACGAAGAATGCCTTTTGTCACTCGGTGGTGACCTCAGCTGTTAGATCACAGGGAAATTCTCACACAGTTTCACTGCAATCACAAGCAGTGTAGAGAATAGAAAACTTTAGGCTAAGAACAACGTAGCCATGAGAAAATGGAAAAATAATTGAAAGAATTCTGCATCTTCTAATAGTCTGAATATATTATAACCTGCGTTGGAAAATTCCTTAACAGTGATTACATTAGCTTATGTGACGTATCAAGATATTCGAAAAATTAGTGGCCTTAAAGACCAAACTGTTATAGTTGTGAAAGCTCCTCCGGAAACAAGACTTGAAGTGCCTGATCCAGTGGAGGTAAGGAGAACCTGGCTTTTCCTGCCAGGTTATACATCATTTCTCTATAGATGGAGCAAGTGTGTTGTGAGTCTTACTGTGGTAACTGATGCCCGAGTTGATTATAGTGGCATGCAATCCTATATTCATCTGTCTTACAAACTTTGGAGGTGTTTTTTTAAAAAAGGAAGGGGAATCTTTAAAAATCATTTTACACAAAGCAATCCTTATTTCTTCCTTTTCTCTAAAGTCCAGCTTTCCTTCAAAGTAATCCACACTATTTACAGATTATTCTCTTCTGCCATACTTCATGTAAAGAAGAGCTCTTACTTGACAGTTGAAATTCCCTGTCTGTAACCATGTAAAATCTTTCTCTTAAGAGATTTGGCTCCTTTTTTTTTTTTTTTTTAGCTTTATGTAGTTTTAGTTCTAAAGTTCATGGATAACTCAATGCCTTAAGTATCTTGATGACCCATATTACTGGTATCCTAATTTATTGAGAAGTATGTTTTCATGTAGGATTTTCTTTTCTGAAGTATTACAGTTACTGTAGAAACTTGTGTTTTATTCCTAGAATCCATTCTTGCCCTTCCTTCTTCCATCATCATCTTTGATTTTACACATCTGTGTAAAACTTTGTACATTTTGCTAGCGCACTTTTTGTTTGCTACCATGAAGTCTGTAGGGGATGGGGATTTCCTTTCCTATTTTGTTATAGGTACTTCTATTTCTGAAGCTGTCTGCGTTCATCTGTGTCCCTCTTCTGTTGCCCCTTGCTGGTCAAGCCACAGTCTCTCTCTGTCTCCGAGTGCCAGTTTTTGTATATGAGATACCTGGCTCTCATTCTTTCGTCCTCATTTTGTTTCTGTTCCTTATCTCAGGTAGATGTCTAGGGTAACATAGCTGCTTCTCCCTTCCCTTACCTGATGTCACAGTTGCAGAGAAAAATGCTTCGGGTGGCTTTCCTTTGAAGATATCCTCAGGGAGTAGCTTTCCTTTTCTTCATTCCTCTCATGGTTTATGAACCACGTGGTTCAGCTGCTCCTAGGATTTTATCTCTTGGTGGCAAAAGTGAGCTGCTTTTCAGTTCCCAGTTGTTACGACAGACCCAAGTACATTGGGCAAACGTAAATAATTTGCACGAGCAATCGCTTTAGAGGTTCAAAAATGTACCTAATTTCTTCTCTCAAGGAGCATTTAGACGTAGGGCTAAACCCCAGAAACCTCTGTGCTGTGTTCATACCTCTACGTTATTCCTTCATCCCTATTGTTGGGCTGGTTCCACTGAGCCCAGGGCCACCTGCTGCAGGGCGGGCAGGAACAGACTCCAGATTCCCTGTCACTTCTTTTCCGAAGATTATTCTCCACTTGCTTAGGCCCATTACAGTTTCCATCCTTTTTTTTCCCCTGCCTTGGTCCTTAATTTCCCCTTTGAAGCTAGGTGCAGGTTTTGGAAGAATAAATCATTTTGCTGCAGTGAGGAAGGGATATCTTTTGTCAGTATCCATAAATATATACTGTTATTGTTGCTTGCTTTCCTGTTTCTTTCCCCTAGGCATTACGCTTTGATTTTTAATTCAGTGAAATCAGGCAGGTAGAGAGAGATGCACGCAATCGTTATAACTAGCGCCTAGACCGCCCTTATCCCCCCTACCCAACTTACTCATTTAATTTTCAGCTTCAGGCAGTAGAAGTCCTCTTTCTTTCTCTCATTTGCAGTTACATTTCAGAGTCTTCCTTTGCATATCTCAGTCACTCAACAGTACCTTCCCCAACTCCTGCTCTTCCCATCTCCTCTTTTCTAATTATCTATAGCATTGCCCTAAGTACTCTTAACTGTTTTTTGCGCCCTGGGGTATCCCTGTTCAGTTGTTGTTCTCTGTATTTGTAAATGCTGTCTATTATGCTACATAACTGTCAGAACGCAAACAATATGAGGAACTTCTTGTCAAAGGACACAACAAAATGTATTTGAAAGAAGTCTGCAAAGAGGTATATAATGCCTGTATTCATGCTTTTTAAAGCTATTAATGCAATACAGCTGGAGCAGGTTTATTTTTAACTGGAGTCATTTATGATTTTCCATCATAACACTAAGAGCAACTTTGCAGATTTTCTGTCTATATATGTCATCTTGTGTTGCATCAGTGTGTGAAAATTAAGAAAAGACAATTTCTTGAGATGAATTAGGAGTTCCTGTTATTCAGAAACACCATCAAAATCAGAGTTGCTGTCTTGAGGGGGCAGAAGGACTTATATATGTCTTATATAAGTTTGGGTGAAGAAAATGTAATCTCTTTTCTGGTTATTTGGAAAAACATCCCTGATAAACAGGGGAACTTCCATACAGCTATTTGAGTTCAGGGAGAGTTAGTGCTGAAGGTTTTTGGGTGGGTGAGAAGGATGTTTTGGCATTCTTTTAAAGCAGAAACACTTACACAAATACATCCAATAACATTGTTATGAATAATAACAAAACCTGTGACTTTCATCCCATAGTTCCATTAAATCAGAACGCTCCAGGTTGTTACGGTTGCAAGAAAATGTTAGGAGTTCAATCCTTTATACCTGTCTGGTTATGATACAACACATAAAATGGTGGGCTTCTGAGATGCCTGCACTGCAGACAGTGGGAAAAGCTTTTACGTTCTTTTCGGGTCTATGAGATACATCAGCCAAGCCTTTCACATCTTCAGAAAAATGCATGGGGGATTTCAGGTTCTTTTGATTAGGAAAAACTGTATTCAAACACTCACACCCCAGTAAGAATTTACTCCGTATTGTCAATATTCTGTTGCGTTCATTGGTATAACACCTTACTGACGTTTGTTTTGTTAGCAGAGTGCATTGATACATTTATCTAGTACTCAAGGACCTATTGAAGTTTATCTGTGCCCAGAGGAAAACGATGCCCTCAGTCCAATGAAAACCTATAGTCAGGACCACAACGGAAATATTTCCAAAACCATTTCCAAAGGTAAAAATATTTCTTTGTAATACTAATGGCCTTTCTTTGTGCTCCCATGCAAGATTTCATTCTGAACTTCAGATATCCAGCTCTTATTTTTTGGCTTTATTTTTCTAAGAGGTGAAAAGTGAAGGTATCCATTTTCCACTGTGCCTTCCTGGTTTATACAGGGGAAAATATGTTTTCTTCTGCATCAGTTGTTTAAAATAAGTTTGATATTTGCATGTCATATGGAACTATGTAACCTAAGTTTATGCAATATTGAAGAAAGAAACAGTTTTGTTCCTTTTGCGTTTTCAAATAGGACAGTAGCAGCAAAGATTCGTGTCTCAACACAAGAGGCAGAAATCTCTGTGTATGGGTATATGCAGCTATGCAGTGTCACTGATGACATCTGTTGCCTAGACAGTTTTCACTTTGACTATGAATTCCACTGAAAAATGGGCATCTCTCACTGCACTTGGTTTCTGTGCACGCCCCACCCCACCCCCACCCCCCAGTAGTTGTTTAAACCTTGTAAAATAATTTTTTACTAGAAAAGCCAGTGGCAATAGCAACGTGTATTTTTGAGCAGCCCTTTGTAACATACCAAAAACAAGCTAGAAATTACATGGAGGCCATTTTTTGTTGAAATGATGCTTTATGAAGGGCCCTTTATGCAGTAGTTACTTTGTTTGGTCTGTGTCTAATATTTCTAATGAGATTAAATGTCATCTTTATTTTTTCTCTCCCTCCTCTTACAGAAGTGGCTTCTACTAACTCAGGACAAGGTGACTGCTCAGTAAATATGGCAACAATCTCTCCATTGGCTTCTCCAGCCAACCTTCTCCAGCAGACCGAGGACCAAATTCCCTCAAACTTTGAAGGACCATTTGTGAATTTGCTGCCTCCTCTGCTTCAGGAAGATTATTTGCTGAGCCTTGGGGATGAAGAAGGCATCAGTGACCTCTTTGATGCTTACGATTTAGAGAAGCTTCCTTCATTGGTGGATGAATTTATATACAGCTGATTATCTTAAATGCTGTCCATATCTCAATCATGTTTTTAATGGAATCAAAAAACCTGCCATCATTCAGAGTTGTCCCCTACTTACTATAAAATAGCATTATTAAATAAACTAGGCTCTCGAACAGTGCTGATATTTTAATTGAATACTCCCTAAAATACTGTAAACAACAAGTGAGGGCTTTTACAGCAAGGCCTTCTCCTTGACCCTGAGCTCCAGCGCCTTGTGAGTCAGCAAGTGCAAGCAGGTGACCATAAATGTTTTGTCTTCGCACTCCCCCAATCTCTGCTTACCGTGACAAGTGGGCTTACGGAGAAGGGCTCAATGAACTGGTTTAGTCCTAAATAACAATTTTATAATAGTATTTCAGGTCGTGCCTTCTGCAGAGAATGCATGTCTCTTGAGTGTCACAACATGGATTGTACCTGCAGTGAACATAAATATGAAGTAATGCAAAAGCGTGAAATGGGATTCTTCAGCTACTTGTGGGAATGTTTAAATTGCTGTCATAATGCTCATTTTGAGCTGTGTATATGTCTCATTATGAGGTCAAATACTTATGTCCTTAAAAGCTTTTAATAAAAAAATACACTGTAAATATAGTGTATATTGCAAATATTGAAAAGTATAAAGTTCTGCCACTTCTCGTAGTAATCACAGATTTAAAAAAAAAAAAAGCTTGTGTGTGTGTGTGAACATAGGTTTTTGTTGGTTGTTTTTTTTAAACTAGAACGAAGATGCACAGTTCAATTTTACTGCCCCCAGTGTGCATTAGAACTGGTACATAAATTTTTGTGGTACTAAGTGGGGCTTTGTGTTAAGTGCCTACTAGAGATGCACTGTGGGTTTTTCCCTCTATGGAAAACACTTATGCCAAGCTTTGTTTGTTCAATATATCATATTTATCTCAGTGGGTTAGCTTCCTCTGCTTACAGCTTTTTATAATTCTCTTCGCCAGCAAAATGGAACTAATTTTTTTCTGAAGTACATAACTGTAAGTACCACATCAACTGAATTGCATTTATTTTTTTGAAGACCTTTGGTAGTATAGTATAGTACCAATATTTATTTTTTGAACGTGAGAGGAATTCTAAGAAGTCTTAAATAATTTTTTTTTGAGTGTAAAATATGTTGCCATGTTCTGGGCTAAATTAATGTAATGTTGATTAGATGATGCCCATATAATCCTTTTGTTTGCATTACTGTTGTGCTTATCTGACATACTCAGAAAATTAGTACAATTTGTACTGTAGTGGAATATTATGTATGCAGGTTTTCTGGTACCATTGAGTTGCTGCTATGAAAGCTCACACACGAAAAGGCAAGAAGTCACAGTACTAATAAGAAAACTGTATGACTGTGTGAGTTTTGGAATATAACAGATGTATAAAGGGCAACACATAAAGAACTGTTAAACAGTGTTAAGTGTGTGTTTATATGTACAAATGTGTGCATAGATCATTCAGCAGTTGTATTTAAGTTGATATATGTTCTCAACTCACACTTTAGTTATCTAGCAGTTTTGTACAATAGAATTAATTTGTAAACACTGCCAGAATATTTTCTAGCTGGTTTGTAATTTTTTAAGAGTTTTTTTAGATGTGGATCTGTACATAAAATTGTAGTATTTAAAGTTTTCGTCTTGTGGAAGAGGAAGGTAAAAGTTGTGTGAGCATGAAGATTTGTGAGACAAAGGGGCACTTTTGCGGAGGAAGAGAAAATGAAGACTAACACAGACATCTTTTTTTGTACAAATTAAACACTTGTCCCAATGTGTGTGGGCAAATACTAATCTAATTTAGCTTTGCATTGTATGCTAGTTTAAAAAAACCTCTGTAAAATACTGTAAAAAAAAAAAAAAACCAACAAAAAAAGCTTTTATGGTGAGTTTTGTAAATAGATTTATTAAAGGATGACCTGTTCTCTAGCTGTGATCTTACCACTTCAAATGGATGTAATTTGAATAAATTTTGTATGGTAATAAATCAATAAAAAGCATTTTTTAAAGAGTTTAGATTTGTATCCAGCTATTTAAATTCTTCTTACTCTTGGTGCCTATCATGCTGCTTCTTGGAACCTAGCTGTTACTATTTTCATTATTAGTGCTCACACTCATTTGACACCAGATATGTTTCAATCCCATTTTTTTTATTATGCTAACAGTAAGTTCAGTGTTTTGTTGTTTTTTTTTTTTAAGCCAGAGTGAAAAAAGAATAAAAGACACATGTAAAGAGACATAGTAGGAGATCAAGAGGCAGGGATAACACAGGTTTCTATTTATCCCCCTCCCCCCATATGAATTATGAACAGACTTCTTGCAAACTTCCTAGAAATTGGGTTATTCTAGGACTAAATTACATGAAAGCAGTTGTTGAGGATCTGATAATTCTCCAGAAGTCTCCTAATAGTAGCTTTGAAAAGGAGTTTACTTGAGTCATCTCCAACAGTCTCTTGCACCAGACATGCATTTACGAACTTGTACTCCCTTTCCGGTCTTGGTGCTGCACCTCTCCAGATGCATGGCCATCAATTACTAAAAGAAAAAAAAACTACCAGGATAATAAAATCATAGTAATATGGTTGTTTGCTTAAACGTTACATTTCTGTATCTTGTCATCTTCCCTGCGCACAAGGAGAAGGCTACTATTTTATCTTTTTATGCACCTGTCTATAACTTCTGCACACAGCAGTACTGAAAGGAAGATTACAGAGAAGATCCTCTGGTCTTCTACATTCCCAATAAATAATAAAGGAGGGCTAGAGGACTGTGTTCTCGGATCTCCCTTTGAAGCAAAGATGACAATAAATGTCTTCTTTCTCTCCTAACTGTCATAGCTCCCTGGCCTGTTCTCGGTTGCTCTGTTCTACGGCTGCCATAAGCACTTTTTCATTCGCCCCTAGAATCTGCTACCGATTGCCAGTTTTCATGTCATTTTCTCTTCTCTTCCTTCCGCTTTCTGTATCTGCTTTGTAAACTTTGGATGTGCTGAGTTGCAGGAGAAAAAAACAAGCCAGTTAAAATACTTAATTCTGCTCCCCTCAGCTAGCACAGTGTACCTCAACATTTTTCAGCGTACAAATATTAGTTTCAGGGAGGTTTTATTGGGGCCCTTATGTGCTGCATTCCTTGGCTGCCAGCAGATGGAAGAGGATTCTGAGAAATCAGTCAAAACTGGCCTGCATGAGAGGCAACTATACACAGGAGAGGAATTTAAAAGAAGGAAAAAAAAGGGGGGTTCCTGCCCTTGAACCTACAGTGAGAACTCATCCACCTACAAATGACAGACACCATCACTTTCTATTCTTTTTGACTTACACCTGAAAGAGTAAATTACACCACTGCCTTGATGCGGACATGGATGTGTTTGTTGTAGAAAGTAAGTAGGAAAGAGATGTAGGGTACTTTTTGTGGCATGAGACATTGCTACATGTTTAGAAGCACCAAATTTAGCAGTATAAGCCATTTTTTTTCTCTATGTAACACAGTTAATGCACAATGCCATTAGTGTTCCTGGAGCCAACAATTCTCAAGATTAAGTGAACCAAGAGCCTGTATAGCAAAGTCAATGGAGTGATATTAACAAAAGCATAATAAACAAACAGAATTCATCTCCCCATTTTGCTTTTCTTGCTGAAGAAAGATCTGCCTGGATATTACTCTACAGCTAAGCAAAGGTCAGCAGAATGCTTTGCCTTTATTAAGTTTGGGAGTTTTTTTATCCACTTTTTTCTTTCTAAAACTTGACAGGGAGAAAGTGTCATATCTAACAGAAAAAACGGGTTGCTATCAATTGTGAGTGGCGCTGAATGTTGCTGACAAGTGACCAGCCAGATTCTCCTAAATTGCAGGAATAGAGGAAGAAATCTAATTTCTTCTATCTAACTTCAGGACTCTCCAGTTTTTTCCTGCATGCCTTCCTACTTACTTTTCCACCCAGAACTGCATGTTAGTTACCAGAGAATAAGGTTGTCGTGTAAAAATTGGGCCGTCACTTCCCTGGCTGTTTCCTTTCCCTAAGGATGTTTGTTGAGATGCTCTAAAACAACTAAGGATGTATCTTCTAATAACCATAAGCTAAAGTTGAGATTTGTATTTTATTTTCCTAGTAGTTTTTGTATTTTCCCACTACCTACTCCTGCAAAACCTGTAATGACTTAAGACGGTGAGCCAGCCTGAGGCTGGTGTCTTCAAGTCTACCACCCCTGAAGAGTAGGAGGTACGGTATGTGGGCAACTTGGAAAGGAAGTATTCTAAAGCTGTTCTTTGGACAGTCAAGGAACTGGAGCATGCATATTGCCAGTCTATAGAAGGCCAGTACTAGGACTTGTACTGCCAGACACTGCCTCTTAAAAAGTGGCTTTCCCAGCTGAGTATAGATAAGCTTTCTTCCTGCGGTCAGGAGGTGGTAAGGAATCATCTGCTTCCCTTGCTACCTGCTGCACTACCAGCAGTCTGTGTGCAGCTTTATTTGTTATTACGAATATGCTACAAAGCACTTCAGATTTGTGAGCTTCAAAAGCACTTAAAGGGTGCCTTCCATGTTGTGGCTACATCCTAGGACTGAATAGGACTGTGCTGGCACAAGAGCTGCTTGATATTACGAATTCTTGGCAGCGGGACAAAGTAAGGACTCTGCCGGATCATGCTGAAACTGATCAGCGTGGCCTATTTATGTCACTAGGTATGGGACTCATGGGTTATTCCTGCCTGGGAGCTGCTCTTGGAGCTCGCTGCCTCCCCTTAATGGGTAGTGTTTTGTCAATCTTGGCCATCTGGAGATTTTTGGATAGGTCTTGCAGGCTATCTGTGCTTTGCTCTTTTAGTCAACCATAAAACAGCACTGATGTCTGCCCAGTTTTGTTTAACCAGAGAGAGAACACTTGGCTAGTCAAGATAACTGTGGGGTAGTGCACTGCAGTGCTCCCAGAATAGAGAAGTTTAATTCAAGGATTGCATGTGAAATACTTAGAAAACTGACTACTGGAAACTGAGGAAGAGAATCGCTAACCTTATCAGGAAGCAGTTAAAATACTGATTGGTAATATGTATATATGTCATTACTTACTGACATACTAAGGATTACTTACACCCTACTATGAAGGTGGATGCCTGAAATAGATGAATGTGACTACTGATTTTAAAATGTTTTCCTCCATTCTCTTCTGGGCTAAAAATGCTGCAAAAATAATAAATTACACATCACTCAGTGTCTCACTGAGAGTATCTCTGAAAAGTACTTGTGTGCTTAAACAAAGACCAATCACAAAGGCAAATGTATCTTAAGCTGTAACAATGACTCTATCATGAGGCCGGGGCGATATTAATAGTGCTCAGTCCTGCCTAGAATGATTTGTTCTTAAAGACTCATTTAAATGAAGTGCTTGTTTCTTTCTGTCCCAATTCTCCTCTTCAAACCTCTCCTGTTACTTTGTTCTCATTGTTATCCTTTTTTTGCCTGTGAACATTGTCAGATAAGCGTGACATAAAATAAGCACCAGTTTTTAAGAAAAAGGAGAGGGAGGGCAAGTGATATTCATAAGTAGAAGTTGCCAAGTTTTATCTGCTAGCAGACCAATAGGCCTATTATGGAATACACTCAGGGCTTTCATTCACTTTCCCTCGAGTTCGAGGGAGACTATAATCTGCTATCTGGAGAATAAAATGGTAATTCCAAAGGCTCTTTCTAAAGAGAGTAACTTCACGTTCAAAATGCCATTACAAGAAATGGTGATTTTTATATTCTAAAACTGGCTACCTCAAAATAAATATGTTAAAGATGCAATATAAATAATCATTTTAGGTTAACTGTGTATATTAAAAACAAAGCAATAATATTATGTACACCCTCTATAACACTTCGATCAACAAGGAAACTATACACTTAACAATCTGTCTGCTTAGAGCCCTAGCTTTAGCCATCCAAGTTAAACACCCAGAGTAATGTATTCCAAAATATTAATCAGAAAAGTTGCTACTAGTCCTAAATTGGAGGAAAACAATGCCAGAAACCTTAGCCACCTAATACTAAATATTTTGACCAATGTCTTCCAGACTAAACAGAAAAGTTGCTACTAGCATTGTATTTTGAGGAAATTAATGATTAAAAATAAAAAAGTGTTGTGGCCATAACAGGACTAAATAGCTCATCATTCATTTGGATCAGACACATCAGAACCCAACTGTTTTAACTGGATACGTATTGCTGGACCTAATTTTCAATTAAGAATAAAGGTGAGTCTCCACGGATTTGGGAAACTCGAGCAGGAGACATGTGGCCTTGGTGCTCAGCAGATGCCCTGGCACTAGTTATTTGCACCTCAAACACAGCCACAGTGCGCTGCTGTAAGAAATTCCATTTTCAACTCTACGACCTCACCTTCAGTCTCACAGTATCTGATGCTTCCAGTACAACAGCAGCAGCAGCCTGGCAATTCGATGCCGTGCAGATCCCAGCTCCCACATCATTACAGCCGGGCTTCTGGAGCACAGCCTCAAAAAGTGACTCGAGCGCTCTGGCCAAAGCAGCAGGACTCTGCCCAGGGGTGCTGATGGACTGATGGGCCATCCTCTTATTTCTGAGGGTGGCGAGGATGGGGAGCCCGCAGCTGTTTTCAACCACCGGCATCTGAAGAGACAACCCGACGACCTCCCTCACGGCTCTGGGCTCCACAGCCAGGAGCGTGGCGGCCGCCCCAGCCTGGCCCATTACGGCTTCCATGGGATGAATCATAGAATTGTTTAGGTTGGAAAAGACCTTTAAGATCATCGAGTCCAACAATTAACCTAGCACTGCCAAGTCCACCACTAAACCATGTCCCTAAGCGCCTCATCTACATGTCTTTTAAATACCTCCAAGGATGGTGACTCAACCACTTCCCTGGGCAGCCTGGTCCAATGTTTAACCACTCATTCAGTAAAGACATTTTTCCTCACATCCAATCTAAACCTCCCCTGGAGCAACTTGAGGCCATTTCCTCTCGGTCCTATCGCTAGTTTCTTGGGAGAAGAGACCGACACCCTCCTCGCTACAACCTCCTTTCAGGTAGCTGTAGAGAGCGATGAGATCTCCCCTCAGCCTCCTGTTCTCCAGGCTAAACAACCCCAGTTCCCTCAGCCGCTCCTCATAAGACTTGTTCTCCAGACCCTTCACCAGCCTCGTT
>NW_008825071.1:9010515-9024880 GCF_000699105.1 Pygoscelis adeliae
GGGGCCGAGCCCAGCCGGGCTCCGGGGGGGTCCGTGCTCCAGGCCCGGCTGCGCGCCAGGCTGCCGCTTGCCCGCGGGGATGGAACAAGCTTGCCCTGGGGCCCTGAGGTGAGCCAAGCTGGGCGGTGGGTCGGTCTCATATTAACGCTACAGTTTTCTTCTGCTCTCTGTAAGCCTGGGGATAAAAGCCCGGGGCTTTACCGGAGACACCTGTTGGTAAATAGAGGAAGGAGCAGTCCTCTTCCACCAGGATGGAAGTTTTCTCTGTGGAAAGAAGTACTCTTGCTCTGCGCAAGAAGATCAAGGAGGGGTAACTGAAATAGACTGGGACAAGGGAAGTTTTGTTTGTGTCAAGACATTAAAGACACCTTTATTGGGTTTTATGTATTAACATTCATTTTTTTAAAGAGAAATGTGAAGTTCTGTAGGTACAACTTGACAATATAAGAGGAATACATTAACTTTTAACTTTATTATTGCTTCATTTAGTCAATCTGTCAGAGTAGCTGCAGGCATCTATATTTATTTCTTTGCTTGTGAAGAAGAGATCTTGTGCATGCATATGGAACTAGTGCAGATATCAAGTAATCTGATCTAAAAAAACTTTACTGTGTTTGTAATTAAAAAAAAAAAAAGTTGTGAATGTCTTTACCTAAAATTTACTGTTAATTTCTTTCCCTTCTTTCATTCAAAATTTTAAACGCCTGATTGAAGACAGAAATCTGGAGGAGGTCTGAAAGAACTTAAATACATCAGACTTTGACCAAGAAGACTCAATAAAAGAAGGACAAAAAGATTAGTGCCTCTGCTCAGGGAAGGACAGGGAAAATGCAGCGACTGTTCCAGCTTGTCAGCCAGTCTTAGCGAGATCAAACTGAGCAAGAAACATATTTCTGCAAAGGGAGGACGAATGCTTGTTGGACAATAACATGGCCTTGTGGTTTTCTGTCTGGTAGTTCTACTTCTTCATGCCGTGTCTTTTTTCTTTTTTCCGCCAGGATTATTATCCAAGAGGATTTAGACCTTGCTAAAAAAAGGTATGAATTTTATTTTGGCTGTATTCTTTCTTTTGTGGGCCACTGACATAAAGTAAGTTTATTTGTTTTGCCAGCTGCTCCACTATATCAGATATTTTTCTGGAAGAGAGAAAAAACAACAAATCAAAACCCTTTTTTCCTTCCTTGTATTGAATTGATAACTTTACCTATTTGTACATACCGTTAGAGGTATAAAGTAGTGTAAGGGATGTCACCTCCACCCCAGTATTCTTTATTGCTAGACCTTTCACAGCTTTTTATTTTTGTTCATCCTTTGCTGCATTTTTTTATAGATCCTGGGATTTTTGATCTAGACGAATGCTAAATGCGTAAATATCTTTGTCAGGTGCATCCTCTTTGTGACATCCTTATATTCCTTTTTAAGTTAAATGCAGTTGTGTAATGGTTCAGGTTATATGAAGTTTTATTTTGAAGTATATTTTGCAAGATTGACTGAAGGACGCATACTGGGAAAATGCACAGGTGTTTAACTTCTTATATTCTTGAATAATTCAAATGCAACATCTGAAAGTATTTTGTCTGCCAGTAGCCCAAATTTTCTGTTCCTGAAATCTGGTTTTAAAGAAATTAAAGCCTTGTTTGTTTTGTTCTTCACTGTCAGTTAGGAAAGTGTTGTATTTTCCCTGTAAACTCTGTGAAATGCCTTTGTGTGATTTCCGTAGTAAACTGTTGAGCCATGTACAAACCAAGTTTCCAATGGTAAATCTGACTTTATTCTGATTAAGAATTACATGCAGCACAGTGTGAGGTGTGTAATTAATGCAGTAACTTTTTTTTATAGGCTCCTTTAGCAAATAACTTTTTCCTTTCCTGAAAACTGATCTGGATCTTGAGATCTGCTGGGAGATATAGATGCATATATATTTAATTTCTTGTGGAAAATATAATTAGATTTTAATGGTCGTCTAGTATATTATACAAGCCAGATGATAATCTAGCTATTTTATATTAGCTAGGTATAGTTGTTTAACATCTTGTACGTGAGGATAGGAATTTTTATTTTGCTGTCCTGATGAATGAAGTAATTCAAATGAAAGGCCTGTGGGATCAGGAATTCTAGGAATAGTTTGGTTTGTTTTCAAAAGGACTATGAAGACACATTGAAATACTGTGCACCTGTTTTCAGCACACAAATAAAAGAGCCAGAACAGCCTCTGAAGCAGGCACTTGAGTGCTGTATCTTCCATTATTCTCCTGTGATGTGAGTGGAAGCATATCTATCACATAACATGATCTCATTATTTCACTATGATGACTGACATGATTAAGAGCACTTGTATCTTGGATATGTCATGTCAGAAGAGCAGCAGGGTTTTTGAAATAGAAGATGACAAGGTACAGATTATTTAAAAAAAAAAAAAAAATTCTATATGGTTTGTGTCTTTCTCCCTACCTGTGTTTGAGATCTCAGGGGAAGAGGGCATCAGGAAATATTTCTGGGTAGTTGATTGTTTTTATGTGCTCAATATTGGTCATATGTATGCTATATTGCAAGTGTATGTAGAAATATATCTGACCTTGTGAGAACATATGCAGTAGATACGAGGCCTTGGTTTTGTATTCAAATGCTTGCTAATACCAGTCTTCTCTAATGCTTCTTGAAGATGCCTGCTGCCTGTGATTCAGTGCTTGAAGATATTGAAGATATTGTGTCAGCAGAAGATTTGAAACCACATGATCGGCAGTTTGTAAGAAAGAATGTTTTTCCGAAAGTGCGAAAACGCAATTCACAAAAAAATATTCAGACAGATGACGATCCCCCAAGTGACAGGTAAATTCTTCCATCAACCCTATCTTGTTGCTTTTCTCATATCTTGTGTGCACTGTCAGCTTCTAAAAATATGGTGGGAATTCTCATTATCTCAATGTAAAATCTGAATACAAGATAAAAATGAGTAAAATAGTGTTTATAAAATGTAGTGATAATGAATAATAAATTGTAAGCAAATTTCTTGTCCTAGACAAGCTTTCTGTAGAAATCAGTTCTGACTGAGATATCGATTAATGGAGTAATCAGACTGGAAAAAATGGTTTCTGTTACTTAAGCTTTTATGTGTAAAATATTTCTGAAAAATTGTCTGCTTCACCTTAATTACCTAAATAGAAGCTGAGCTCTTAAAAATGCAGTCCTGGAGTAGCCTTTTGACATCTGGAATGAGAAATATAAACAAAATTCTGAGAATCACAAAAGGGTTGAGGTTGGAAGGGACATCTGGAGGTCATCTTATCCAAACCCCCTGCTCAAGCAGGGCCACCTAGAACCAGTTGGCCAGGATGATGCCTAGATAGTTTTTGAGTATCTCTAGGGATGGAGACTCCACAACCTCCCTGGATAACCTGTGCCAGTCACCCTCACAGTGAAAAAGTTTCCTCATGTTCAGAGGGAACCTCCTGTGTTCCAGTTTGTGCCCGTAGCCTCTGATCCTGTCACTGGGCACCACTGAAAAGAGCCTGGCTCCGTCGTCTTTACACCCTCCCTTCAGGTATTTATACACATTGATAAGATCCCCCCACATGAGCCTTCTCTTCTCCAGGCTGAACAGCCCCAGCTCTCTCAGCCTTTCCTCTTGTGAGAGATGCTCCAGTCCCTTCATCATCTTTGTGGCCTTTTGTTGGACTGTCTCCAGTACATCCATATATCTCCTGTGGGTGCATCCCATCAGGGCCCAGGGACTTATGTATGTCCAGTTTGCTGAAGTATTCCCTGACCTGATCCTCTTCCACCAAGGGTATCTCTTCCTTGCTTCAGTCTTTCCACCTGGTTTCTAGAACCTGGGATTTCCAAAGGCTATACTTCTTGTACGTACATCCTGCAAGTGATACAGTGAAACTTCTTTTGAACATATTGTTTTATTTCAGTGGAAATAGTATGCAATAACTATGGAACGTGTCTTTGCATTTTTCCTTCTTGTGATTCCCGTAAGAACAGAATGAACTTTCTGCTGCAGTGGAATTGATTAAAGTATAGGTAAACTCAGTTATTGATTCTAGTTTCTACTGCAGTTCAGAGATCTGGATTTTGGTCCCCGCCCCACTGATTTCAAGCTGGTGGATAAAATTTCCCTGCATTATAAAGACAAAAATGAAGTATGTCTGGAATGCATAGGAAATTCAATTTTGGTTTTTTCACTAGTGTTCAATAGAGGTTTTATAAGCATAACAATGCACCTTTATGTGAAGCCCAATAGAAGTGCATTGACCCCATTCAGCCAGGAGTGTATATACAGCTGAACTGGTGGTCTGTAGATACTTCACACTAGCACTCCATACTTCTAAGTATTCAGGTAGTATATATTATCTAACAGGCTGTATTTTAGTGTTTTTGACCCAAGAAAGCACACTGAATGTATGTTGATAGTAGGAAGTCTAAATACATTGTACATGTGCAACGTGTTCCACATGTCTACTTAATGATCATGCATTTTCCATCAACCGATTTCTATTTCTAGCTAGGGGAAGTATCTTTACAAAAAGAAGGGGGGGGGGGGGGGGGAAAAAAAAAAAGGGGGGGGGGGGGGGGAGGAAAAAAAAGATGTGGGCAGGGCAAAGGATTGTTTTCCAGGATGTGTGTCATTATTGTACTGGCATCTTCAGCTCATTGGCACAGTTATCCCAGGAGTTTCAATGAGAGCTTCTTGCAGAATTTTTTGTTGGTTCTTGAGCCATTGTGTGCCAGCTCCATGGTGCAGATCTGCCATGCTGTGTCTGTAGAGAAAAGGGATAGAAGCTTTCAGATGTTAGCGTGGTTGGTGGCAGGCTTAAGTTAAGAATTTATGAAGATGGTTTCTATGGAGGGAACTACAATCAATGGGTGCCATAATATCAAAAGGTTGCAGTTTAGCTCTAACAGTTTGTTTGCTCACCCCTCCTTCCAGTAGGCTGGGGGAGAGAATTGGAAGAGCAAAAGTGAGAAAACTTGTGGGTTGAGATAAAGACAGTTTAAGTGAAGGAAAGAGCAGGGAATAAAACCCAAGTGATGCAAAAGCAGTCACTCACCGCCTCCCACAAGCAGACTGATGCCCAACCAGTCTCAGAACAATGGCTAGTTTGGAAAGACCAAACCCACAGTTTTTATTGCTGAGCATGATGTCATCTGGTATGAATTATCCTTTTGGTCAATTTGGGTCAGCTCTTCTGTCCGTGTTACCTCCCAACCTGTTGTCCATCTCCAGCCTGCTTGTGGTGGGGTGGAGCACAGTGGGAAACAGGAGGTTTTGGTGCTGTGCAAGCACTGTTCAGCAACAGCTATAACACAGGTGTGTTATCAACACTGTTTTAGTCACAAATATAAAACATAGCACCATGTGGGTTTCTGTGGAGAAAGTTAACTCCATGCCAGCCAGGCCTAATACCCATTACACTAAAATCACACATGATGTTCTTCCCTAGCTGTTTTGGAGCTGTTACTGTTTGTGTTGCTTATTTTATGTTTGGAGCATTACAATTAGTTGAGTTTGTTCAGTGGGCTTAAAGGGGAAGCTTGTTCATCTTTTAACTTGCCTTTTTCATTCATTTTTTACTTAACAGCATTATTCCTGGTGCTCAGAAAATCTGGATTCGCACATGGGGATGTTCTCACAATAATTCAGATGGTGAATATATGGCTGGACAGCTGGCTGCGTATGGATACAAAATTACAGGTAACAATATCAGACAAGTCGCATAATTCAGGTTTTTTGGGTGAATGTTCAGAGCTGTCAAGCTGTCATCAAATGTTTTTAGTCTTAATTACATTTTTTTTTAAATCCCCTTTGATCTCTTTCTGATTTGAAGGTGAGGAGGTAAAGTGTTTTCCTGGGATTAAGCAGAATGATTACTTCTGCTATGCTTTCTTTATACTGAAAGATGAGTGCTTTCAAAATAGTTAGGCCTTCCTGACAGGGCAGCCATCTAATAGGTGTCATGCAGTGCCTTTTGCGGGCTTTTTGCTTGCTAAACTTAATTGAAAAGTTTTTATAAGAGTGGAAGGGAAAGATTTTAATTCTTGGGCAGAATCTAGCTGGTTGTCTGATTATAATTGGTGAAGCCCAAGTAGGAGGGAGAGAGGAAGGAAGTGTGTTGTCACAGTGATGTTTGCCATTGGAGCAGAGTTGAACTACATGTGAATGATCCTTTGTTTTGGGAGGGATGATCAGTATGATGGAGGTGGGATGATATGGGATTGTATTTCGTACATTTGAAAAAGCTGAAAATGTTATTTCTGCTTTCCTTCGAATACTTTAAAATACTCCCTGTCATCTTGTTCCACCCCTCCTCACCCCCCAACCCTAAACAAAAAAACCTAAATTTGTGGTTGTGCTGGTGACATTTCGTCTCCTTAATGCAAAACTTGTTGAGAGAAAAGCTGTAGAAAGCTGAAAACATAGACTGATGCCATGTTTCAATGGAGAATTATCATCTGAATACTTTTGTGTAGCTTATGACTAGTCAAAATAAAAATTTAAATTTTACTCATTAATTCAAATTTTGGTCTGTCTTGCATTTAAACTTGTGTCCTGCTTGTACTGAAAGACGGCGAAGTTGTCTTTCGTGACACTTTGCTAGAAGTATTTTATTCCTGATTTCACAAAATGCTTGTTTCTTTTCTTGAATGTCTCATGATATTGTTAAACAATTACATCTCACTTCGCTTTTTTGCAGTTCATCTTTCTGTATTTATCTAAGTAGAAACTAGATGCTGAATTATTTTAGGGAACCCAGGTGATTCTTTAATTAGTAGTTCAACTCTGGAGTAGGTATGCTTTTTCCACAGAGCAGTGGAGTGCTGGTCCAAAAAGCCTTATTTGTGACAGCTGTTTGTATAAGACTACAAATGAGTTCTCAGTTTTGCCTTGTTATGGCTTTCTTAAATTTAACTTCTCTTTACCTTAATTGCTCTAATGCGTAGTGTTCCAGAAGCTACTTGTGGCTTGTCAAGGTTTGGATGGCTATCCTGTGCTTTTGGCATTTTATTGGGAGAAATGTGGGAAAGGTGGAGTACAGCGAAGGAAGGAACTACCTAAAATTTTTGATACATTCTCTGTTTAGAAAATTAAGCGTTCATAACTTTAGAATAGAAATAAGTCTACATCTAGAATCTGAAACTGAGAACTAAAAACGGAATAAAAGTTGCAGTAGCTGGGACAGGAATACCTACAGAGTAATTTTGGTAACTGTATATGAAATTGTCTGGTCATTATTAAATCGATGTCTAGATTTAGTTTATTTGTGTGTATGTATATACATATGTTAAATCAAACAAACAAAAAAACCTCCCAATGCTGAGGTGGTAGGCAGAAATCACCAGCGTGGTTTCTTCTTTGTGAAATTAGATAACTTTTTAAGCTGATATATTTAAGGACCTCTGGAAATTTCATTTTTGTTCAAGAGGACAAAAATATTGGCTACAAATTCTGGCTAAAGTAAATTTTAACAAATCCATCTGTTGAATGTTCTTTATAGGCTGTTAATGAAGCTGGAACTGAGTGCAAGTATTGCAAGTATGGTAGCTGTGTGTGAGAATATGAGGTGGTGAAGAGAGCAACTGCCTTTCTGCTCAATATAGTGATGCTTCTGGTGACAAGTGCGTATGAAAGTGCTCTACTACTGCTTGGATTACTGATAATGTCTCTCGGGGTTTCACACTGGGACTGATCTATTTAATGTGTTTAATGGACTTGGAAGACAGGATATAATGTACCTTCAGCAAGTTTGTAGACTGTGCCGAACTTGGGGGGGAAGTGGTTGATAGGCTGGAAACCAGTGCTGTGGTTCAGAGGCACCTTAACAGACTAGAAAAAGAGCTAGCGGAAACCATATGACATTTAGCAAAGGCAAATGCAAAATCGTAGGGTTGGCCTAACCCCAGCTAGTGGTAAAGGTGGGGGTGGGCAGACTGATTAGAAAGCAGCTTTGCAGAAAAAGATTTTGGGATTGAGGTAGACAAGAAGTTGAACATGAGTCAGCAATGTGCTCTTGCAGCAAAAAAGGCAAACTGCATCCTGGGCTGTGTTAGTAAGAGTGTAGCCAGCTGGTCTGGGAAAGTGGTCCTTCAGCTCTTTGTAGTGCTTGTGAGACAGCGTTTGGAGTGCTGTGTCCAGTGATCCAGCCTTGGCCCAGTTGTGGGCTTCCCAGGAAAAGAGAGTGTGATGTAGTGGAGGCCACCAAGATGGTTAGGGAGCACATGGTGTATGAGGAGAGACTGGGAAGATTGGGTTTCTTTAGCCTTAAGAAGAGAAGGCTCATGGAAGATCCTAGTTGCAGACAGCAATACCCAGTGGGAGGGTACAGAGAAAATGGAGTCACTTGCTTATCAAAGGTGTGCAGTGAGACAAAAGACAACAGAGTCTTGCTCTTGACAAAGTGGCAGTTAGGATTTTTGGCATCTGGTACATAACTTATTGCTCACGCTGTCCATCTTTCCGTAGAGGAAATGCCAATATAGAAAGTTTCCCAACATTTCTTGAGTATCTCTCATCAATCCTTTTTTAAGAAAGCACGTTGTTTTTTGTTTGGTGTTTTTTTTTTTGTAGTAAGCCATCTGGGATGTTCAGATAGAATGTCAAGAAGGTATTTAATCTCTTTTTGTCCTATACAGTGAAGTAGTTACTCAGTAAGTATTGCTTAACATAATTCACATTTCAAACATTTCTTGAAATTAAACTTAATATTGTTTACATTATGCAAAAAAAACCCCAAAAAAATGTTTTGCAAGAGCTGATTTCTGAATCGGTGCTTCTCTCTGCTGCTGGAATTTGTTAATGTAAAACATGTAAACTTGAGGAAAATATAGAAATATTCACTAAGGTGAAAGATTATCTGTTGTCACAGCATCCTTGACAGCTATTACTTAAATAAAAGTCCTTTCATTAGCCTGTTTCCTACGTGTTCCTAAGCTTTTGAGTCAACAACAGCTATTGAAGAGATGCTGGAATAAAGTTATGATTCTAGGAAAGTAAAACGTGACCTTTACTTGCAGTTCTTGCTCCATTATAAGGGAAATGGTCAAGCACTGTTTCTATTGTCTTCTATGTAATTGCAAGATTGAAAAAATGTGGAAGAAAAGCAGCATCAGACAGACTTTTATTGCTAACCAGAAGTTGTAACAATGCAACCTGCCTTGTAAGTTGACTTAGCTGAAACTGAACATTGATATAATGATGTCTTCTAATTATAGAAATAAATTTTTATGTCTTGTTGCAAAAATCTTATTGTAATTCTATTCCTTATCCCTGTTTTGATTCTACCCTGTTCTTCATTTGAACTCTGCTCAGGGGATGCAGAAGTCTTCCCCCCCCCGCTGTTTCTTGCCTTTCATCTGTTTCAAAAATGTTCTTTCTGTACAAGCACCCTTTGTTGCTTTCGGGAGTGGCTATATCCAAAGGTGAAAACTGAGGGCTGTGCTACAGTTTTTCACAGCAAAGACTGCCTCTGTCTGGGGAGAGAGGGCGCAATGTGAATCGGCAATATACAGATAATACAATAACAGCAATACTGATTAAAAATCAGGAACTGCATCAGCTTAAAAAAAGGCAAAGGGAAACCAGCAGAAGAGCTGAATCTATTTTTGTATCTGCTTTTACAATGCGAAGGTAGGCAGTATTCTGAACAAATCTTGCATACCATCCTGTGAGAACACAAAGCTCCTTTGTTAGTCTGAGCCACACAGAAATGTGTGGACCAGCTGGTATCAGCGTAGGGCTGTACCATGGTACTTGTTCATGTTCTGAAAACAGTGTAGCTGACGGTGGCTTTACTGGTTCTAAAACTGGTTTTGGTTTCTTGGCAGCATGACTTGCTGTATAGTTTAGATATGCCTGCAGACCTACTAGAGTGCTCCCTTTGAGATACACCCTGGAGGAAGAAACTCTCATGGTACAGAGACGTAATGCCTACTGTGAAAAAGAGGAAGTGGGCGAGCTGGGAGCGCTCAAATACTGTGAACCAGATGATTGTTTAGGAAGGGAATTCAGTATGTGTGCCACTTAACAGTACTTTCTCTCTGAAAAATGGAACTGAGCATGTATAGTCAGACATAAAAGGAATTGACTTCTGAAGCGGGTAGTCGTATTAGCATTTGTTGGCCTCTATAGGTTTCTGGCTCTGTGGAATGAATGGTTTTTGGCCCAGCCTTCTTGAATGCATATTGATGGATCAAGCAGTTAGGTATGCTTGTTATTTAGTAATAACTGTTACTGGCTTGAGGCTGTTCAGGTCCAAAGCATTCTGTCCTCAGTCATTGTAAAACATGCTGGGGGTGGGAAAGACGTTACTGATGACTTAAAAATACCAGAAGAATGAACAGTAACTTTTCCTTCTGTGAAGAGGAGGCAAAAACTGTTATTAACAAACATTCAGCAAAAGTAAACCAGTAACAGATTATCTGCACTACATTTTTATTTATTTATTTTAGAAATAAATGCTAGCATGGAATGTTTTTCCTCCTGTAGTATGGGATTCTAGAAGCAACAAGGGGTGGAATTGTTTTGTTGCTAATTCAGTGAGCTTGCCTTTCATTTAGCACATAAACTAGGTTATATTATAGAACCTCAGCTTTACTTGTGCTGTTTTAGAGTAGTCTTTGTTCAGACATCCTCTTTACTATCTCGCCCAATTTTTCTGCAAGTTCGTTGGATGGAAAGATGCTGTATTTTTCATGGGTTCCTTCCTGTAGTTCTTGGAGCTCACTCCATTACTGTGATTATCGTATTTATTGGTGAGACTTGCCAGTTTCTATCGACGCTTAATGTTTATAGTCCATGTTATATGTCTTACAACTCTGAAATTCACTGTGCAGAGAACTTATTTATTTCTCTAGAGCAAATCTCAACTAATATTTTGAAATACTGTTAAAGAAATTCTGTTTTTTATTGCCTCTTCTACTTGTTACTTTTCTGAATGCTTGTCAGTTTTGTTTACCAGTGGATACAGCTGAGGTATCCTTAAGACTGCTGAAACAGTAAATTTGAGTAGAAGAAGGAAAAAGACGAGGAAGAACAAATGCTCTGATCTACCTAAGACCTCATGTTCAAAAGAAGACAGATGTAAAAGGAAACATGCTTAGTCTGCTGTTGAAAAAGCAGATGAGGTGCTACAAACTAATACAGACTTCAGCGTTCAAAGCCATTGCCTAGTGTTCATCGTGTTGCCTAAGCCATGCTTCCGTAGACTTTGGCCATCCCCATACAGATACAGCAACGTGTGCTGCAGCATCCGTTTGATTCATCCAAGAGGAAAATAAACAAAATGACTGATTGTACAGGTATTGACTCTTGGTTCCTAAATTGCAATTCAGAATCTGGTGCTTTGTTTTAAGAATTGTTTTAAAAGTACTTTTCTACTGCACAATAAAATTTTAATAATTTTAGATTTTGATTTATTTTGTTGTCCTAAAGTAGAGATATCTTTAACAGGTTACTGTATTCTGTACATTTGTTAACATAAAATTAACTTTGCAGCCTGGGTAGTGGTTGACTAAAGTTTCTGCTGGTTTCTGGTGTATGCTTTTAGTTGCTCACAATCAGCAGTTGGTCTTTGCATTTTCCTCTCTACGCGCTGCTGGTAATGCTTCTCTGTTGCTTCGTAAGTATCATGCAAAACAAGCGGTAGTGATTACCACGTAATTTTGGGGTGCTATGAGCCATCCTCATTGTGAGATATTTTTAGTACTCTTTTTTAAGCTAAAAGACAAATCTTTATTAGCTGCTCATTAAGTGCTTGATATTTAGCCTTATCAATCAGAGAATTCAAGTTTAGTCTTTGCTTTTAGATTTGTACTTTTCAAGTGGTTGTGATTGCAGTGCCAATTTAGAAAAAAAGATACTTTACAACTTTTTTGGTTGGGGGGGGTGGTGTTAAATACACAATATAGCCCAAACTACTTTTCTGGTGATGAGAGCTGTTTCTGTTTTCTCTGACAACACTGCAGTCATGACACTGTCATTCTGTGAAGCAGCTGAGCGATGGAGAAAAGTGAACCGAGGCGTAAATCCTGTGGTGTTTTGTACCCTTGCTGAAGAATTCCCCTGTTGTGTAATTCGTAGAATCACAATCCTGTATGGTTTTTGCATTGCTTGATAACCTTACACACCTGCATAAGTGCTCCTGTGATGGATTTCTTTTTCAGATTCAAACTGATTGATAATCTGGACGTAAAAGCTTTTGGTTGTTGATACTGAGAAAGGCAGTAAAGTAACTTATTTCTGTACCTGTTGTTAAAGCGAGATAATTGTCTTAACAGTTCCAGTGATAAGGTCTTCTGCTTTCAGGAGGTCTAAGTTGCTGCTGCTTGTCACAGGTTTGCATTGTATTTTGGTTCTTGGTGCTCTGGCCTGAAAACCCTGCTCTGTCATGCATAGTTAGTATGTGAATGCTTGGGATGTGGGTGTGCTGGGGTTTTTTTATGTTTAGTCTCGTTCTTTCACTGCTGCTGAAATAATTGTTACAGTTGGACATATCAAGAACCATCTTCCAAGGAGATGTCATCCATTTAAAACCTGAAACTTTTGTGGTGAGATGGTTAAGAGGATGAGGAGAGAGGGTGAAATGGGACATAGAGGAAAAATGAAAGGTGATACTCATGGGATGGAACAGATGGGTTTGCATGAATGTAGATGATAAAGATTTCACAGTTCTTTGGGAGGAATACAGGTGTTCCCAGTGCAGCCTGAAGTGTCCTATAAGCCAATGAGTGGGATGGTGGGTCCGGATATTGTTGGGGTGCTTTCTTGCAGTGTAGAGTTAATACAACATCATGCTGTGACTCATCTGCAGCAGTGCATGTTCCCCAGGTCTCTGTAAACTAATGTATAATTGTGCCTTTGGCAGCTGTGTATGACGGTATTACTGCTCCTGTATTACCTGTAAAACTTCCTAGTGTGTGTGGCTAGAGTTCTGTTACTTATCACCTCTGACTTCTAGCACAGTGCAAGATACACAACCTCTTTGTGGTGAGTTTTTCCTACCTCAGCTTTCTCAGCATCAACTTCTAATTCCTGTTAGGCAGCTTTCTGTTAAGTGGAGTATCTAGCTTTGAGGATGTTGTCTCCGTTACGGGATAGAACTCCTCTAATTCTCAAACTGGGAAATTTTTCCCCTGTTTATGGGGGAACTAGAAAAAGCTAGTGTGTGTTTTCCTCTCGTAACTGCTTCCTATATCACTGCCATTAGAGCTTGATCTGACAAGTATGTACTGTTTTCTTTATCCCACTTAAAATCACCTCTTTTACAGTCCATCTAAATTAAATTGATTTCTTTTTTTTCTTTTAGTGTTTTTCTTTCACAGTCACAGAGCTGGCAACTGAAAGTTGGGAGCAGGCCTGAGAGGCTGAATAAATCCTACATGCACAGTATCTTCAGAGACACTTGTAGAGAGATTACATAGGTAAATTTAAGCATGCATACATGTTTAGGTTTAATTCTAGTGGCAAAGCGATTGACTGCATGCTCTAGTGGTTGTGCAATAGGGTTTAGTTCTGGCAATGCTGAACTTCATATAATCCAGAAGAATGAGTTTGAAAAAGATTGAACCATGAAAGGTAAATTTCAACTTCATTTCAACCTCGTATCTGGAATGTGTTCCTGTAGTAGATGGTTAAGCAATCAGTAAATGAAGCACAAATAGCAGTGATGAAGTGAGTTCAACATAGACACACAGGTGATGTAGAGCTTTGTAGGGTGCTCTACTGAGACATCAGTTTCACGTGGTTCTTTGCACTACAAGTAATAATTTATAGAAGATTTATAAAAAGATAGTGGGAGAACAGACCAGATTTTTATAACCTGAAGAGATTTTTGACCATGTACTCTCAGAGGTAGGAGCAAGATCGTGTTTTAATTGGAGCATTTATAGGAGCACCTGAAAAAAGACTTGCTTGTTACCTGAGGTGACTGGGGAATAGTGGAGGAGGGTTAATGTTTACTGCAGGCTCTTGCTATAGTTTGGCTACAGTTTCATTTGCTAGGAAATCATAGAATCATTAAGGTTAGAAAAGACCTCTAAGATCACTGAGTCCAACCGTCAACCCAACACCACCATGCCCACTAAACCATGTCCCTAAGTGCCCAATCTACCCGTCTTTTAAATACTTCCAGGGATAAGGACTCAACCACTTCCCTGGGCAGCCTGCTCCAATGTTTAACCACTCTTTCAGTAAAGACATTTTTCCTCATGTCCAATCGAAACCTCCCCTGGCACAACTTGAGGCCATTTCCTCTCAGTCCTATTGCCAGTTACTTGGGAGAAGAGACTGACACCCACCTCGCTACAGCCTCCTTTCAGGTAGCTGTAGAGAGCGATGAGGTCTCCCCTCAGCCTCCTGTTCTCCAGG
>NW_008825071.1:9025342-9026423 GCF_000699105.1 Pygoscelis adeliae
CAGGTCCCTCTGCAGAGCCTTCCTACCCTCGAGCAGATCAACACTCCCGCCCAACTTGGTGTCGTCTGCAAACTGACTGAGGGTGCACTCGATCCCCTCGTCCAGATCTTTGATAAAGATACTGAACAAGACCAGCCCCAAAACTGAGCCCTGGGGAAGCTGAAGCTTGGCTACAGTTTCATTTGCTGGGAAAGCTGAAGCTTAGCTGCAAGTTCCTTGTTTTCGAGGAATTGCTGATTAGGACGAAGTTCTCTAAACTTGCCATAGTCAGCCTTCGCTGTGCAACTTTGCATTGAGATGCTTTTATTATATTTTGGGAATGCTTTTTTGACAGTTGCAGTGTGGGTGCCTGTGCATGTGTGAGCTGCTATTGCTTTATGTTACTCCACAGAGGCAAGGCAAGCCTAAGTGAGTTAGCTTCTGGCTTGTTGATGATAAGAATTTCGAATGTAGCACAACTGATCTTGAACTGTGCTGTGTCTCCAAAAACAGAGCATTAACCTATATTGTTCTCTTTCTGTTGGGCCTGAGGGTATGTTAAGAGAAAAGGCTGCCAGGTGATTATGGAGGCTGGCTGGCGACAGTAGAAATTCACTAAGCAGATAAGAGACACAAATTGGTTTTCGTGTTTTTCCTCATTGATGGGATCAAATAAAGTACTTCTTTCTCTCCCCGCTGGGTGTGATTTCTAGTTCCTTCTTCATGGCCAACTTGGGTTATGTTCATGTAAGCGTTTCCGTGGCTCCCAGGTGTAAAAACAGGTCCTGTTACTGAGCAAACAAGTGAAAACGCATGTAGATGTTTTTCATCTCTCCCAGAGTCCCGTCCCATCCTTGGAGTGTATCTGTTGCTGTCTTAAATTGTCTGTGCTTTTCATTTATGCCTTTTTCCTCTTTTTTTTTTTTTTTTTTTAAAATGATACAGCATTGTGTCTCCCCAGGCCTGGTTGGCATGAGCAATGATTTCTTTCTGTCAGGATGTCTTACAGCTGTACAGTAGTCACACAGACACACAAGAACCCCCGGGTATGGTCACGTATGAAGTAGTTGAGATGTGTAGCTTTTTCAGCTGGAGGCGGCGT